>NW_026870512.1:507500-525000 GCF_963576545.1 Limanda limanda
CCGTAACCCTGAGACTCGCGACGTTGGACCGCCGACGGCCGCCCGGGTTGCGTACTCGAGCCTGTTCTTGCTCGCACAGCCCACCACACATCAGCACGCGAACGAAGGGCAATAGAAAAGGCAACAGCCGTTGCAGATGTATTTGGCGCACATGCGACACCCACGACACACGCAAAGACGTATGGCCCGTCTCTTGTCGTTCGGGATCACCGTGACCCTGAGACTCGCCACGTCGGACCGACCCGTCTCCCTCCGTTGTGTGCTGTAACCTGTTCAACCCTGAGACTCGCGACTTCAGGCCAGCCCGGCCGCCCGTGTTGCGTACTCGAGCCTGTTTTGTAGCTCGGTGATGTGAAGAAGAACAAGACGAAAAGAGTAAGAAGGAAACTCGTTTTTATAGCTACACACAACACACGCCGCATAGACGTATGGCCCGTCTCTTGTCGTTCGGGATCACCGTGACCCTGAGACTCGCGACGTCGGACCGCCGACAGCCGCCCAGGTTGCGTACTCGAGCCTGTTTTCTAGCTCGGTGATGTGAAGAAGAAGAAGAAGAAGAAGAAGAAGAAGAAGAAGAAGAAGAAGAAGAAGAAGAAGAAGAAGAAGAAGAAGAAGAAGAAGAAGAAGAAGAAGACGAAAAAGAGGAAGAAGGAAACTCATTTTTATCATTTTTTATAGCTACACACGACACACGCCGCGAAGACGTATGGCCCCTCTCTTGTCGTTCGGGATCACCGTGACCCTGAGACTCGCAACGTCGGACCAACCCGTCTCCCTCCGTTGTGTGCTGTAATATGTTCAACCCTGAGACTCGCGACTTCGGGCCAGCCTGGCCGCCCGCGTTGCGTACTCGAGCCTGTTTTCTAGCTCGGTGATGTGAAGAAGAAGAAGAAGAACAACAAGATGAACAAGAGGAAGAAGGAAACTCATTTTTATTATTTTTTATAGCTACACAGGACACACGCAAAGATGTATGGCCCGTCTCTTGTCGTTCGGGATCACCGTAACCCTGAGACTCGCGACGTTGGACCGCCGACGGCCGCCCGGGTTGCGTACTCGAGCCTGTTCTTGCTCGCACAGCCCACCACACATCAGCACGCGAACGAAGGGCAATAGAAAAGGCAACAGCCGTTGCAGATGTATTTGGCGCAAATGCGACACCCACGACACACGCAAAGACGTATGGCCCGTCTCTTGTCGTTCGGGATCACCGTGACCCTGAGACTCGCCACGTCGGACCGACCCGTCTCCCTCTGTTGTGTGCTGTAACCTGTTCAACCCTGAGACTCGCGACTTCAGGCCAGCCCGGCCGCCCGTGTTGCGTACTCGAGCCTGTTTTGTAGCTCGGTGATGTGAAGAAGAACAAGACGAAAAGAGTAAGAAGGAAACTCGTTTTTATAGCTACACACAACACACGCCGCATAGACGTATGGCCCGTCTCTTGTCGTTCGGGATCACCGTGACCCTGAGACTCGCGACGTCGGACCGCCGACAGCCGCCCAGGTTGCGTACTCGAGCCTGTTTTCTAGCTCGGTGATGTGAAGAAGAAGAAGAAGAAGAAGAAGAAGAAGAAGAAGAAGAAGAAGAAGAAGAAGAAGAAGAAGAAGAAGAAGAAGAAGAAGAAGAAGAAGAAAAACAAGAAGAAGAAAAACAAGAACAAGAACAAGAGGAAGAAGGAAACTCCTTTTTATTATTTTTTATAGCTACACACGACACATGCAAGGACGTATGGCCCGTCTCTTGTCGTTCGGGATCACGGAGACCCTGAGACTCGCGACGTCGGACCGCCGACGTCCGCCCGGGTTGCGTACTCGAGCCTGTTCTTGCTCGCACAGCCCACCACACATCAGCATGCGCACGAAGGGCAATAGAAAAGGCAACAGCCCTTGCAGATGTATTTGGCGCACAAAAGACACCCACGACACACGCAAAGACGTATGGCCCGTCTCTTGTCGTTCGGGATCACCGTGACCCTGAGACTTGCGACGTCGGACCGACCCGTATCCCTCCGTTGTGTGCTGTAACATGTTCAACCCTGAGACTCGCAACTTCGGGCCAGCCTGGCCGCCCGCGTTGCGTACTCGAGCTTGTTTTCTAGCTCGGTGATGTGAAGAAGAAGAAGAAGAAGAAGAAGTAGAAGAAGAAGAAGAAGAAGAAGAAGAAGAAGAAGAAGAAGAAGAAGAAGAAGAAGAAGAAGAAGAAGAAGAAGAAGAAGAAGAACAAGAGAAAGAAGGCAACTCATTTTTATTATTTTTTATAGCTACACACGACACACGCCGCAAAGACGATGGCCCGTCTCTTGACGTTCGGGATCACCGTGACCCTGAGACTCGCGACGTCGGACCGCCGACGGCCGCCCGGGTTGCGTACTCGAGCCTGTTCTTGCTCGCACAGCCCACCACACATCAGCACGCGAACGAAGGGCAATAGAAAAGGCAACAGCCCTTGCAGATGTATTTGGCGCACATGCAACACCCACGACACACGCAAGGACGATGGCCCGTCTCAAGTCGTTCGGGATCACCGCGACCCTTAGACTCGCGACTTCGGACCAACACGTCTCCCTCCGTTGTGTGCTGTAACATGTTCAGCCCTGAGAGTCGCGACTTCGGGCCAGCATGGCCGCCCGCGTTGCGTACTCGAGCCTGTTTTCTAGCTCGGTGATGTGAAGAAGAAGAAGAACAACAAAACGAACAAGAGGAAGAAGGAAACTCATTTTTATTATTTTTTATAGCTACACACGACACACGCAAAGATGTATGGCCCGTCTCTTGTCGTTCGGGATCACCGTGACCCTGAGTCTTGCGATGTCGGACTGCCGACAGCCGCCCGGGTTGCGTACTCGAGCCTGTTCTTGCTCGCACAGCCCACCACACATCAGCACGCGAACGAAGGGCAATAGAAAAGGCAACAGCCCTTGCAGATGTATTTGGCGCACATGCGACACCCACGACACACTCAAAGACGTATGGCCTGTCTCTTGTCGTTCGGGATCACCCTGACCCTGAGACTTGCAACGTCGGACCGACCCGTCTCCCTCAGTTGTGTGCTGTAACATGTTCAACCCTGAGACTCGCGACTTCGGGCCAGCCTTACCACCCGCGTTGCGTACTCAAGCCTGTTTTCTAGCTCGGTGATGTGAAGAAGAAGAAGAAGAAGAAGAAGAAGAAGAAGAAGAAGAAGAAGAAGAAGAAGAAGAAGAAGAAGAAGAAGAAGAAGAAGAAGAAGAACAAGACGAAAAAGAGGAAGAAGGAAACTCATTTTTATCATTTTTTATAGCTACACACGACACACGCCGCGAAGACGTATGGCCCCTCTCTTGTCGTTCGGGATCACCGTGACCCTTAGACTCGCAACGTCGGACCAACCCGTCTCCCTCCGTTGTGTGCTGTAATATGTTCAACCCTGAGAATCGCGACTTCGGGCCAGCCTGGCCGCCCGCGTTGCGTACTCGAGCCTGTTTTCTAGCTCGGTGATGTGAAGAAGAAGAAGAAGAACAACAAGACGAACAAGAGGAAGAAGGAAACTCATTTTTATTATTTTTTATAGCTACACAGGACACACGCAAAGATGTATGGCCCGTCTCTTGTCGTTCGGGATCACCGTAACCCTGAGACTCGCGACGTTGGACCGCCGACGGCCGCCCGGGTTGCGTACTCGAGCCTGTTCTTGCTCGCACAGCCCACCACACATCAGCACGCGAACGAAGGGCAATAGAAAAGGCAACAGCCGTTGCAGATGTATTTGGCGCACATGCGACACCCACGACACACGCAAAGACGTATGGCCCGTCTCTTGTCGTTCGGGATCACCGTGACCCTGAGACTCGCCACGTCGGACCGACCCGTCTCCCTCCGTTGTGTGCTGTAACCTGTTCAACCCTGAGACTCGCGACTTCAGGCCAGCCCGGCCGCCCGTGTTGCGTACTCGAGCCTGTTTTGTAGCTCGGTGATGTGAAGAAGAACAAGACGAAAAGAGTAAGAAGGAAACTCGTTTTTATAGCTACACACAACACACGCCGCATAGACGTATGGCCCGTCTCTTGTCGTTCGGGATCACCGTGACCCTGAGACTCGCGACGTCGGACCGCCGACAGCCGCCCAGGTTGCGTACTCGAGCCTGTTTTCTAGCTCGGTGATGTGAAGAAGAAGAAGAAGAAGAAGAAGAAGAAGAAGAGGAAGAAGAAGAAAAACAAGAACCAGAACAAGAACAAGAACAAGAACAAGAACAAGAACAAGAACAAGAACAAGACGAACAAGAGGAAGAAGGAAACTCCTTTTTATTATTTTTTATAGCTACACACGACACATGCAAGGACGTATGGCCCGTCTCTTGTCGTTCGGGATCACGGAGACCCTGAGACTCGCGACGTCGGACCGCCGACGTCCGCCCGGGTTGCGTACTCGAGCCTGTTCTTGCTCGCACAGCCCACCACACATCAGCATGCGAACGAAGGGCAATAGAAAAGGCAACAGCCCTTGCAGATGTATTTGGCGCACAAAAGACACCCACGACACACGCAAAGACGTATGGCCCGTCTCTTGTCGTTCGGGATCACCGTGACCCTGAGACTTGCGACGTCGGACCGACCCGTATCCCTCCGTTGTGTGCTGTAACATGTTCAACCCTGAGACTCGCAACTTCGGGCCAGCCTGGCCGCCCGCGTTGCGTACTCGAGCTTGTTTTCTAGCTCGGTGATGTGAAGAAGAAGAAGAAGAAGAAGAAGAAGAAGAAGAAGAAGAAGAAGAAGAAGAAGAAGAAGAAGAAGAAGAAGAAGAAGAAGAAGAAGAACAAGACGAAAAAGAGGAAGAAGGAAACTCATTTTTATCATTTTTTATAGCTACACACGACACACGCCGCGAAGACGTATGGCCCCTCTCTTGTCGTTCGGGATCACCGTGACCCTTAGACTCGCAACGTCGGACCAACCCGTCTCCCTCCGTTGTGTGCTGTAATATGTTCAACCCTGAGAATCGCGACTTCGGGCCAGCCTGGCCGCCCGCGTTGCGTACTCGAGCCTGTTTTCTAGCTCGGTGATGTGAAGAAGAAGAAGAAGAACAACAAGACGAACAAGAGGAAGAAGGAAACTCATTTTTATTATTTTTTATAGCTACACAGGACACACGCAAAGATGTATGGCCCGTCTCTTGTCGTTCGGGATCACCGTAACCCTGAGACTCGCGACGTTGGACCGCCGACGGCCGCCCGGGTTGCGTACTCGAGCCTGTTCTTGCTCGCACAGCCCACCACACATCAGCACGCGAACGAAGGGCAATAGAAAAGGCAACAGCCGTTGCAGATGTATTTGGCGCACATGCGACACCCACGACACACGCAAAGACGTATGGCCCGTCTCTTGTCGTTCGGGATCACCGCGACCCTTAGACTCGCGACTTCGGACCAACACGTCTCCCTCCGTTGTGTGCTGTAACATGTTCAGCCCTGAGAGTCGCGACTTCGGGCCAGCATGGCCGCCCGCGTTGCGTACTCGAGCCTGTTTTCTAGCTCGGTGATGTGAAGAAGAAGAAGAACAACAAAACGAACAAGAGGAAGAAGGAAACTCCTTTTTATTATTTTTTATAGCTACACACGACACATGCAAGGACGTATGGCCCGTCTCTTGTCGTTCGGGATCACGGAGACCCTGAGACTCGCGACGTCGGACCGCCGACGTCCGCCCGGGTTGCGTACTCGAGCCTGTTCTTGCTCGCACAGCCCACCACATATCAGCATGCGCACGAAGGGCAATAGAAAAGGCAACAGCCCTTGCAGATGTATTTGGCGCACAAAAGACACCCACGACACACGCAAAGACGTATGGCCCGTCTCTTGTCGTTCGGGATCACCGTGACCCTGAGACTTGCGACGTCGGACCGACCCGTATCCCTCCGTTGTGTGCTGTAACATGTTCAACCCTGAGACTCGCAACTTCGGGCCAGCCTGGCCGCCCGCGTTGCGTACTCGAGCTTGTTTTCTAGCTCGGTGATGTGAAGAAGAAGAAGAAGAAGAAGAAGAAGAAGAAGAAGAAGTAGAAGAAGAAGAAGAAGAAGAAGAAGAAGAAGAAGAAGAAGAAGAAGAAGAAGAAGAAGAAGAACAAGACGAACAAGAGGAAGAAGGCAACTCATTTTTATTATTTTTTATAGCTACACACGACACACGCCGCAAAGACGATGGCCCGTCTCTTGACGTTCGGGATCACCGTGACCCTGAGACTCGCGACGTCGGACCGCCGACGGCCGCCCGGGTTGCGTACTCGAGCCTGTTCTTGCTCGCACAGCCCACCACACATCAGCACGCGAACGAAGGGCAATAGAAAAGGCAACAGCCCTTGCAGATGTATTTGGCGCACATGCAACACCCACGACACACGCAAGGACGATGGCCCGTCTCAAGTCGTTCGGGATCACCGCGACCCTTAGACTCGCGACTTCGGACCAACACGTCTCCCTCCGTTGTGTGCTGTAACATGTTCAGCCCTGAGAGTCGCGACTTCGGGCCAGCATGGCCGCCCGCGTTGCGTACTCGAGCCTGTTTTCTAGCTCGGTGATGTGAAGAAGAAGAAGAACAACAAAACGAACAAGAGGAAGAAGGAAACTCATTTTTATTATTTTTTATAGCTACACACGACACACGCAAAGATGTATGGCCCGTCTCTTGTCGTTCGGGATCACCGTGACCCTGAGTCTTGCGATGTCGGACTGCCGACAGCCGCCCGGGTTGCGTACTCGAGCCTGTTCTTGCTCGCACAGCCCACCACACATCAGCACGCGAACGAAGGGCAATAGAAAAGGCAACAGCCCTTGCAGATGTATTTGGCGCACATGCGACACCCACGACACACTCAAAGACGTATGGCCTGTCTCTTGTCGTTCGGGATCACCCTGACCCTGAGACTTGCAACGTCGGACCGACCCGTCTCCCTCAGTTGTGTGCTGTAACATGTTCAACCCTGAGACTCACGACTTCGGGCCAGCCTTACCACCCGCGTTGCGTACTCAAGCCTGTTTTCTAGCTCGGTGATGTGAAGAAGAAGAAGAAGAAGAAGAAGAAGAAGAAGAAGAAGAAGAAGAAGAAGAACAAGACGAAAAAGAGGAAGAAGGAAACTCATTTTTATCATTTTTTATAGCTACACACGACACACGCCGCGAAGACGTATGGCCCCTCTCTTGTCGTTCGGGATCACCGTGACCCTTAGACTCGCAACGTCGGACCAACCCGTCTCCCTCCGTTGTGTGCTGTAATATGTTCAACCCTGAGACTCGCGACTTCGGGCCAGCCTGGCCGCCCGCGTTGCGTACTCGAGCCTGTTTTCTAGCTCGGTGATGTGAAGAAGAAGAAGAAGAACAACAAGATGAACAAGAGGAAGAAGGAAACTCATTTTTATTATTTTTTATAGCTACACAGGACACACGCAAAGATGTATGGCCCGTCTCTTGTCGTTCGGGATCACCGTAACCCTGAGACTCGCGACGTTGGACCGCCGACGGCCGCCCGGGTTGCGTACTCGAGCCTGTTCTTGCTCGCACAGCCCACCACACATCAGCACGCGAACGAAGGGCAATAGAAAAGGCAACAGCCGTTGCAGATGTATTTGGCGCAAATGCGACACCCACGACACACGCAAAGACGTATGGCCCGTCTCTTGTCGTTCGGGATCACCGTGACCCTGAGACTCGCCACGTCGGACCGACCCGTCTCCCTCTGTTGTGTGCTGTAACCTGTTCAACCCTGAGACTCGCGACTTCAGGCCAGCCCGGCCGCCCGTGTTGCGTACTCGAGCCTGTTTTGTAGCTCGGTGATGTGAAGAAGAACAAGACGAAAAGAGTAAGAAGGAAACTCGTTTTTATAGCTACACACAACACACGCCGCATAGACGTATGGCCCGTTTCTTGTCGTTCGGGATCACCGTGACCCTGAGACTCGCGACGTCGGACCGCCGACAGCCGCCCAGGTTGCGTACTCGAGCCTGTTTTCTAGCTCGGTGATGTGAAGAAGAAGAAGAAGAAGAAGAAGAAGAAGAAGAAGAAGAAGAAGAAGAAGAAGAAGAAGAAGAAGAAGAAGAAGAAGAAGAAGAAGAAAAACAAGAACAAGAACAAGAACAAGACGAACAAGAGGAAGAAGGAAACTCCTTTTTATTATTTTTTATAGCTACACACGACACATGCAAGGACGTATGGCCCGTCTCTTGTCGTTCGGGATCACGGAGACCCTGAGACTCGCGACGTCGGACCGCCGACGTCCGCCCGGGTTGCGTACTCGAGCCTGTTCTTGCTCGCACAGCCCACCACACATCAGCATGCGCACGAAGGGCAATAGAAAAGGCAACAGCCCTTGCAGATGTATTTGGCGCACAAAAGACACCCACGACACACGCAAAGACGTATGGCCCGTCTCTTGTCGTTCGGGATCACCGTGACCCTGAGACTTGCGACGTCGGACCGACCCGTATCCCTCCGTTGTGTGCTGTAACATGTTCAACCCTGAGACTCGCAACTTCGGGCCAGCCTGGCCGCCCGCGTTGCGTACTCGAGCTTGTTTTCTAGCTCGGTGATGTGAAGAAGAAGAAGAAGAAGAAGAAGTAGAAGAAGAAGAAGAAGAAGAAGAAGAAGAAGAAGAAGAAGAAGAAGAAGAAGAAGAAGAAGAAGAAGAAGAAGAAGAACAAGACGAACAAGAGAAAGAAGGCAACTCATTTTTATTATTTTTTATAGCTACACACGACACACGCCGCAAAGACGATGGCCCGTCTCTTGACGTTCGGGATCACCGTGACCCTGAGACTCGCGACGTCGGACCGCCGACGGCCGCCCGGGTTGCGTACTCGAGCCTGTTCTTGCTCGCACAGCCCACCACACATCAGCACGCGAACGAAGGGCAATAGAAAAGGCAACAGCCCTTGCAGATGTATTTGGCGCACATGCAACACCCACGACACACGCAAGGACGATGGCCCGTCTCAAGTCGTTCGGGATCACCGCGACCCTTAGACTCGCGACTTCGGACCAACACGTCTCCCTCCGTTGTGTGCTGTAACATGTTCAGCCCTGAGAGTCGCGACTTCGGGCCAGCATGGCCGCCCGCGTTGCGTACTCGAGCCTGTTTTCTAGCTCGGTGATGTGAAGAAGAAGAAGAACAACAAAACGAACAAGAGGAAGAAGGAAACTCATTTTTATTATTTTTTATAGCTACACACGACACACGCAAAGATGTATGGCCCGTCTCTTGTCGTTCGGGATCACCGTGACCCTGAGTCTTGCGATGTCGGACTGCCGACAGCCGCCCGGGTTGCGTACTCGAGCCTGTTCTTGCTCGCACAGCCCACCACACATCAGCACGCGAACGAAGGGCAATAGAAAAGGCAACAGCCCTTGCAGATGTATTTGGCGCACATGCGACACCCACGACACACTCAAAGACGTATGGCCTGTCTCTTGTCGTTCGGGATCACCCTGACCCTGAGACTTGCAACGTCGGACCCACCCGTCTCCCTCAGTTGTGTGCTGTAACATGTTCAACCCTGAGACTCACGACTTCGGGCCAGCCTTACCACCCGCGTTGCGTACTCAAGCCTGTTTTCTAGCTCGGTGATGTGAAGAAGAAGAAGAAGAAGAAGAAGAAGAAGAAGAAGAAGAAGAAGAAGAAGAAGAAGAAGAAGAACAAGACGAAAAAGAGGAAGAAGGAAACTCATTTTTATCATTTTTTATAGCTACACACGACACACGCCGCGAAGACGTATGGCCCCTCTCTTGTCGTTCGGGATCACCGTGACCCTTAGACTCGCAACGTCGGACCAACCCGTCTCCCTCCGTTGTGTGCTGTAATATGTTCAACCCTGAGAATCGCGACTTCGGGCCAGCCTGGCCGCCCGCGTTGCGTACTCGAGCCTGTTTTCTAGCTCGGTGATGTGAAGAAGAAGAAGAAGAACAACAAGACGAACAAGAGGAAGAAGGAAACTCATTTTTATTATTTTTTATAGCTACACAGGACACACGCAAAGATGTATGGCCCGTCTCTTGTCGTTCGGGATCACCGTAACCCTGAGACTCGCGACGTTGGACCGCCGACGGCCGCCCGGGTTGCGTACTCGAGCCTGTTCTTGCTCGCACAGCCCACCACACATCAGCACGCGAACGAAGGGCAATAGAAAAGGCAACAGCCGTTGCAGATGTATTTGGCGCACATGCGACACCCACGACACACGCAAAGACGTATGGCCCGTCTCTTGTCGTTCGGGATCACCGTGACCCTGAGACTCGCCACGTCGGACCGACCCGTCTCCCTCCGTTGTGTGCTGTAACCTGTTCAACCCTGAGACTCGCGACTTCAGGCCAGCCCGGCCGCCCGTGTTGCGTACTCGAGCCTGTTTTGTAGCTCGGTGATGTGAAGAAGAACAAGACGAAAAGAGTAAGAAGGAAACTCGTTTTTATAGCTACACACAACACACGCCGCATAGACGTATGGCCCGTCTCTTGTCGTTCGGGATCACCGTGACCCTGAGACTCGCGACGTCGGACCGCCGACAGCCGCCCAGGTTGCGTACTCGAGCCTGTTTTCTAGCTCGGTGATGTGAAGAAGAAGAAGAAGAAGAAGAAGAAGAAGAAGAAGAAGAAGAAGAAGAAGAAGAAGAAGAAGAAGAAGAAGAAGAAGAAGAACAAGACGAAAAAGAGGAAGAAGGAAACTCATTTTTATCATTTTTTATAGCTACACACGACACATGCCGCGAAGACGTATGGCCCCTCTCTTGTCGTTCGGGATCACCGTGACCCTTAGACTCGCAACGTCGGACCAACCCGTCTCCCTCCGTTGTGTGCTGTAATATGTTCAACCCTGAGACTCGCGACTTCGGGCCAGCCTGGCCGCCCGCGTTGCGTACTCGAGCCTGTTTTCTAGCTCGGTGATGTGAAGAAGAAGAAGAAGAACAACAAGATGAACAAGAGGAAGAAGGAAACTCATTTTTATTATTTTTTATAGCTACACAGGACACACGCAAAGATGTATGGCCCGTCTCTTGTCGTTCGGGATCACCGTAACCCTGAGACTCGCGACGTTGGACCGCCGACGGCCGCCCGGGTTGCGTACTCGAGCCTGTTCTTGCTCGCACAGCCCACCACACATCAGCACGCGAACGAAGGGCAATAGAAAAGGCAACAGCCGTTGCAGATGTATTTGGCGCAAATGCGACACCCACGACACACGCAAAGACGTATGGCCCGTCTCTTGTCGTTCGGGATCACCGTGACCCTGAGACTCGCCACGTCGGACCGACCCGTCTCCCTCCGTTGTGTGCTGTAACCTGTTCAACCCTGAGACTCGCGACTTCAGGCCAGCCCGGCCGCCCGTGTTGCGTACTCGAGCCTGTTTTGTAGCTCGGTGATGTGAAGAAGAACAAGACGAAAAGAGTAAGAAGGAAACTCGTTTTTATAGCTACACACAACACACGCCGCATAGACGTATGGCCCGTCTCTTGTCGTTCGGGATCACCGTGACCCTGAGACTCGCGACGTCGGACCGCCGACAGCCGCCCAGGTTGCGTACTCGAGCCTGTTTTCTAGCTCGGTGATGTGAAGAAGAAGAAGAAGAAGAAGAAGAAGAAGAAGAAGAAGAAGAAGAAGAAGAAGAAGAAGAAGAAGAAGAAGAAGAAGAAGAAGAAGAAGAAGAAGAAAAACAAGAACAAGAACAAGAACAAGAACAAGACGAACAAGAGGAAGAAGGAAACTCCTTTTTATTATTTTTTATAGCTACACACGACACATGCAAGGACGTATGGCCCGTCTCTTGTCGTTCGGGATCACGGAGACCCTGAGACTCGCGACGTCGGACCGCCGACGTCCGCCCGGGTTGCGTACTCGAGCCTGTTCTTGCTCGCACAGCCCACCACACATCAGCATGCGCACGAAGGGCAATAGAAAAGGCAACAGCCCTTGCAGATGTATTTGGCGCACAAAAGACACCCACGACACACGCAAAGACGTATGGCCCGTCTCTTGTCGTTCGGGATCACCGTGACCCTGAGACTTGCGACGTCGGACCGACCCGTATCCCTCCGTTGTGTGCTGTAACATGTTCAACCCTGAGACTCGCAACTTCGGGCCAGCCTGGCCGCCCGCGTTGCGTACTCGAGCTTGTTTTCTAGCTCGGTGATGTGAAGAAGAAGAAGAAGAAGAAGAAGTAGAAGAAGAAGAAGAAGAAGAAGAAGAAGAAGAAGAAGAAGAAGAAGAAGAAGAAGAAGAAGAAGAACAAGACGAACAAGAGAAAGAAGGCAACTCATTTTTATTATTTTTTATAGCTACACACGACACACGCCGCAAAGACGATGGCCCGTCTCTTGACGTTCGGGATCACCGTGACCCTGAGACTCGCGACGTCGGACCGCCGACGGCCGCCCGGGTTGCGTACTCGAGCCTGTTCTTGCTCGCACAGCCCACCACACATCAGCACGCGAACGAAGGGCAATAGAAAAGGCAACAGCCCTTGCAGATGTATTTGGCGCACATGCAACACCCACGACACACGCAAGGACGATGGCCCGTCTCAAGTCGTTCGGGATCACCGCGACCCTTAGACTCGCGACTTCGGACCAACACGTCTCCCTCCGTTGTGTGCTGTAACATGTTCAGCCCTGAGAGTCGCGACTTCGGGCCAGCATGGCCGCCCGCGTTGCGTACTCGAGCCTGTTTTCTAGCTCGGTGATGTGAAGAAGAAGAAGAACAACAAAACGAACAAGAGGAAGAAGGAAACTCATTTTTATTATTTTTTATAGCTACACACGACACACGCAAAGATGTATGGCCCGTCTCTTGTCGTTCGGGATCACCGTGACCCTGAGTCTTGCGATGTCGGACTGCCGACAGCCGCCCGGGTTGCGTACTCGAGCCTGTTCTTGCTCGCACAGCCCACCACACATCAGCACGCGAACGAAGGGCAATAGAAAAGGCAACAGCCCTTGCAGATGTATTTGGCGCACATGCGACACCCACGACACACTCAAAGACGTATGGCCTGTCTCTTGTCGTTCGGGATCACCCTGACCCTGAGACTTGCAACGTCGGACCCACCCGTCTCCCTCAGTTGTGTGCTGTAACATGTTCAACCCTGAGACTCACGACTTCGGGCCAGCCTTACCACCCGCGTTGCGTACTCAAGCCTGTTTTCTAGCTCGGTGATGTGAAGAAGAAGAAGAAGAAGAAGAAGAAGAAGAAGAAGAAGAAGAAGAAGAAGAAGAAGAAGAAGAAGAAGAAGAAGAAGAAGAAGAAGAAGAACAAGACGAAAAAGAGGAAGAAGGAAACTCATTTTTATCATTTTTTATAGCTACACACGACACACGCCGCGAAGACGTATGGCCCCTCTCTTGTCGTTCGGGATCACCGTGACCCTTAGACTCGCAACGTCGGACCAACCCGTCTCCCTCCGTTGTGTGCTGTAATATGTTCAACCCTGAGAATCGCGACTTCGGGCCAGCCTGGCCGCCCGCGTTGCGTACTCGAGCCTGTTTTCTAGCTCGGTGATGTGAAGAAGAAGAAGAAGAACAACAAGACGAACAAGAGGAAGAAGGAAACTCATTTTTATTATTTTTTATAGCTACACAGGACACACGCAAAGATGTATGGCCCGTCTCTTGTCGTTCGGGATCACCGTAACCCTGAGACTCGCGACGTTGGACCGCCGACGGCCGCCCGGGTTGCGTACTCGAGCCTGTTCTTGCTCGCACAGCCCACCACACATCAGCACGCGAACGAAGGGCAATAGAAAAGGCAACAGCCGTTGCAGATGTATTTGGCGCACATGCGACACCCACGACACACGCAAAGACGTATGGCCCGTCTCTTGTCGTTCGGGATCACCGTGACCCTGAGACTCGCCACGTCGGACCGACCCGTCTCCCTCCGTTGTGTGCTGTAACCTGTTCAACCCTGAGACTCGCGACTTCAGGCCAGCCCGGCCGCCCGTGTTGCGTACTCGAGCCTGTTTTGTAGCTCGGTGATGTGAAGAAGAACAAGACGAAAAGAGTAAGAAGGAAACTCGTTTTTATAGCTACACACAACACACGCCGCATAGACGTATGGCCCGTCTCTTGTCGTTCGGGATCACCGTGACCCTGAGACTCGCGACGTCGGACCGCCGACAGCCGCCCAGGTTGCGTACTCGAGCCTGTTTTCTAGCTCGGTGATGTGAAGAAGAAGAAGAAGAAGAAGAAGAAGAAGAAGAAGAGGAAGAAGAAGAAAAACAAGAACAAGAACAAGAACAAGAACAAGAACAAGAACAAGAACAAGAACAAGAACAAGACGAACAAGAGGAAGAAGGAAACTCCTTTTTATTATTTTTTATAGCTACACACGACACATGCAAGGACGTATGGCCCGTCTCTTGTCGTTCGGGATCACGGAGACCCTGAGACTCGCGACGTCGGACCGCCGACGTCCGCCCGGGTTGCGTACTCGAGCCTGTTCTTGCTCGCACAGCCCACCACACATCAGCATGCGAACGAAGGGCAATAGAAAAGGCAACAGCCCTTGCAGATGTATTTGGCGCACAAAAGACACCCACGACACACGCAAAGACGTATGGCCCGTCTCTTGTCGTTCGGGATCACCGTGACCCTGAGACTTGCGACGTCGGACCGACCCGTATCCCTCCGTTGTGTGCTGTAACATGTTCAACCCTGAGACTCGCAACTTCGGGCCAGCCTGGCCGCCCGCGTTGCGTACTCGAGCTTGTTTTCTAGCTCGGTGATGTGAAGAAGAAGAAGAAGAAGAAGAAGAAGAAGAAGAAGAAGAAGAAGAAGAAGAAGAAGAAGAAGAAGAAGAAGAAGAAGAAGAAGAAGGCAACTCATTTTTATTATTTTTTATAGCTACACACGACACACGCCGCAAAGACGATGGCCCGTCTCTTGACGTTCGGGATCACCGTGACCCTGAGACTCGCGACGTCGGACCGCCGACGTCCGCCCGGGTTGCGTACTCGAGCCTGTTCTTGCTCGCACAGCCTACCACACATCAGCACGCGAACGAAGGGCAATAGAAAAGGCAACAGCCCTTGCAGATGTATTTGGCGCACATGCAACACCCACGACACACGCAAGGACGATGGCCCGTCTCAAGTCGTTCGGGATCACCGCGACCCTTAGACTCGCGACTTCGGACCAACACGTCTCCCTCCGTTGTGTGCTGTAACATGTTCAGCCCTGAGAGTCGCGACTTCGGGCCAGCATGGCCGCCCGCGTTGCGTACTCGAGCCTGTTTTCTAGCTCGGTGATGTGAAGAAGAAGAAGAACAACAAAACGAACAAGAGGAAGAAGGAAACTCCTTTTTATTATTTTTTATAGCTACACACGACACATGCAAGGACGTATGGCCCGTCTCTTGTGGTTCGGGATCACGGAGACCCTGAGACTCGCGACGTCGTACCGCCGACGTCCGCCCGGGTTGCGTACTCGAGCCTGTTCTTGCTCGCACAGCCCACCACACATCAGCATGCGCACGAAGGGCAATAGAAAAGGCAACAGCCCTTGCAGATGTATTTGGCGCACAAAAGACACCCACGACACACGCAAAGACGTATGGCCCGTCTCTTGTCGTTCGGGATCACCGTGACCCTGAGACTTGCGACGTCGGACCGACCCGTATCCCTCCGTTGTGTGCTGTAACATGTTCAACCCTGAGACTCGCAACTTCGGGCCAGCCTGGCCGCCCGCGTTGCGTACTCGAGCTTGTTTTCTAGCTCGGTGATGTGAAGAAGAAGAAGAAGAAGAAGAAGTAGAAGAAGAAGAAGAAGAAGAAGAAGAAGAAGAAGAAGAAGAAGAAGAAGAAGAAGAAGAAGAAGAAGAAGAAGAAGAAGAAGAAGAACAAGACGAACAAGAGAAAGAAGGCAACTCATTTTTATTATTTTTTATAGCTACACACGACACACGCCGCAAAGACGATGGCCCGTCTCTTGACGTTCGGGATCACCGTGACCCTGAGACTCGCGACGTCGGACCGCCGACGGCCGCCCGGGTTGCGTACTCGAGCCTGTTCTTGCTCGCACAGCCCACCACACATCAGCACGCGAACGAAGGGCAATAGAAAAGGCAACAGCCCTTGCAGATGTATTTGGCGCACATGCAACACCCACGACACACGCAAGGACGATGGCCCGTCTCAAGTCGTTCGGGATCACCGCGACCCTTAGACTCGCGACTTCGGACCAACACGTCTCCCTCCGTTGTGTGCTGTAACATGTTCAGCCCTGAGAGTCGCGACTTCGGGCCAGCATGGCCGCCCGCGTTGCGTACTCGAGCCTGTTTTCTAGCTCGGTGATGTGAAGAAGAAGAAGAACAACAAAACGAACAAGAGGAAGAAGGAAACTCATTTTTATTATTTTTTATAGCTACACACGACACACGCAAAGATGTATGGCCCGTCTCTTGTCGTTCGGGATCACCGTGACCCTGAGTCTTGCGATGTCGGACTGCCGACAGCCGCCCGGGTTGCGTACTCGAGCCTGTTCTTGCTCGCACAGCCCACCACACATCAGCACGCGAACGAAGGGCAATAGAAAAGGCAACAGCCCTTGCAGATGTATTTGGCGCACATGCGACACCCACGACACACTCAAAGACGTATGGCCTGTCTCTTGTCGTTCGGGATCACCCTGACCCTGAGACTTGCAACGTCGGACCCACCCGTCTCCCTCAGTTGTGTGCTGTAACATGTTCAACCCTGAGACTCACGACTTCGGGCCAGCCTTACCACCCGCGTTGCGTACTCAAGCCTGTTTTCTAGCTCGGTGATGTGAAGAAGAAGAAGAAGAAGAAGAAGAAGAAGAAGAAGAAGAAGAAGAAGAAGAAGAAGAAGAAGAAGAAGAAGAAGAAGAAGAAGAAGAAGAACAAGACGAAAAAGAGGAAGAAGGAAACTCATTTTTATCATTTTTTATAGCTACACACGACACACGCCGCGAAGACGTATGGCCCCTCTCTTGTCGTTCGGGATCACCGTGACCCTTAGACTCGCAACGTCGGACCAACCCGTCTCCCTCCGTTGTGTGCTGTAATATGTTCAACCCTGAGAATCGCGACTTCGGGCCAGCCTGGCCGCCCGCGTTGCGTACTCGAGCCTGTTTTCTAGCTCGGTGATATGGTGAAGAAGAAGAAGAAGAAGAAGAAGAAGAAGAAGAAGAAGAAGAAGAAGAAGAAGAAGAAGAAGAACAAGACGAACAAGAGGAAGAAGGAAACTCATTTTTATCATTTTTTATAGCTACACACGACACACGCCGCAAAGACGTATGGCCCGTCTCTTGTCGTTCGGGATCACCGTGACCCTTAGACTCGCGACGTCGGACCGCCGGGGGCCGCCCGGGTTGCGTACTCGAGCCTGTTTTCTAGCTCGGTGATGTGAAGAAGAAGAAGAAGAAGAAGAAGAAGAAGAAGAAGAAGAAGAAGAAGAAGAAGAAGAAGAAGAAGAAGAAGAAGAAGAAGAAGAAGAAGAAGAAGAAGAAGAAGAAGAAGAAGAAGAAGAAGAAGAAAAAC
>NW_026870512.1:530000-557500 GCF_963576545.1 Limanda limanda
CTGTTCTTGCTCGCACAGCCCACCACACATCAGCACGCGAACGAAGGGCAATAGAAAAGGCAACAGCCGTTGCAGATGTATTTGGCGCACATGCGACACCCACGACACACGCAAAGACGTATGGCCCGTCTCTTGTCGTTCGGGATCACCGTGACCCTGAGACTCGCCACGTCGGACCGACCCGTCTCCCTCCGTTGTGTGCTGTAACCTGTTCAACCCTGAGACTCGCGACTTCAGGCCAGCCCGGCCGCCCGTGTTGCGTACTCGAGCCTGTTTTGTAGCTCGGTGATGTGAAGAAGAACAAGACGAAAAGAGTAAGAAGGAAACTCGTTTTTATAGCTACACACAACACACGCCGCATAGACGTATGGCCCGTCTCTTGTCGTTCGGGATCACCGTGACCCTGAGACTCGCGACGTCGGACCGCCGACAGCCGCCCAGGTTGCGTACTCGAGCCTGTTTTCTAGCTCGGTGATGTGAAGAAGAAGAAGAAGAAGAAGAAGAAGAAGAAGAAGAAGAAGAAGAAGAAGAAGAAGAAGAAGAAGAAGAAGAAGAAGAAGAAGAAGAACAAGACGAAAAAGAGGAAGAAGGAAACTCATTTTTATCATTTTTTATAGCTACACACGACACACGCCGCGAAGACGTATGGCCCCTCTCTTGTCGTTCGGGATCACCGTGACCCTGAGACTCGCAACGTCGGACCAACCCGTCTCCCTCCGTTGTGTGCTGTAATATGTTCAACCCTGAGACTCGCGACTTCGGGCCAGCCTGGCCGCCCGCGTTGCGTACTCGAGCCTGTTTTCTAGCTCGGTGATGTGAAGAAGAAGAAGAAGAACAACAAGATGAACAAGAGGAAGAAGGAAACTCATTTTTATTATTTTTTATAGCTACACAGGACACACGCAAAGATGTATGGCCCGTCTCTTGTCGTTCGGGATCACCGTAACCCTGAGACTCGCGACGTTGGACCGCCGACGGCCGCCCGGGTTGCGTACTCGAGCCTGTTCTTGCTCGCACAGCCCACCACACATCAGCACGCGAACGAAGGGCAATAGAAAAGGCAACAGCCGTTGCAGATGTATTTGGCGCAAATGCGACACCCACGACACACGCAAAGACGTATGGCCCGTCTCTTGTCGTTCGGGATCACCGTGACCCTGAGACTCGCCACGTCGGACCGACCCGTCTCCCTCTGTTGTGTGCTGTAACCTGTTCAACCCTGAGACTCGCGACTTCAGGCCAGCCCGGCCGCCCGTGTTGCGTACTCGAGCCTGTTTTGTAGCTCGGTGATGTGAAGAAGAACAAGACGAAAAGAGTAAGAAGGAAACTCGTTTTTATAGCTACACACAACACACGCCGCATAGACGTATGGCCCGTCTCTTGTCGTTCGGGATCACCGTGACCCTGAGACTCGCGACGTCGGACCGCCGACAGCCGCCCAGGTTGCGTACTCGAGCCTGTTTTCTAGCTCGGTGATGTGAAGAAGAAGAAGAAGAAGAAGAAGAAGAAGAAGAAGAAGAAGAAGAAGAAGAAGAAGAAGAAGAAGAAGAAGAAGAAGAAGAAGAAGAAGAAGAAGAAGAAGAAGAAGAAAAACAAGAACAAGAACAAGAACAAGACGAACAAGAGGAAGAAGGAAACTCCTTTTTATTATTTTTTATAGCTACACACGACACATGCAAGGACGTATGGCCCGTCTCTTGTCGTTCGGGATCACGGAGACCCTGAGACTCGCGACGTCGGACCGCCGACGTCCGCCCGGGTTGCGTACTCGAGCCTGTTCTTGCTCGCACAGCCCACCACACATCAGCATGCGCACGAAGGGCAATAGAAAAGGCAACAGCCCTTGCAGATGTATTTGGCGCACAAAAGACACCCACGACACACGCAAAGACGTATGGCCCGTCTCTTGTCGTTCGGGATCACCGTGACCCTGAGACTTGCGACGTCGGACCGACCCGTATCCCTCCGTTGTGTGCTGTAACATGTTCAACCCTGAGACTCGCAACTTCGGGCCAGCCTGGCCGCCCGCGTTGCGTACTCGAGCTTGTTTTCTAGCTCGGTGATGTGAAGAAGAAGAAGAAGAAGAAGAAGTAGAAGAAGAAGAAGAAGAAGAAGAAGAAGAAGAAGAAGAAGAAGAAGAAGAAGAAGAAGAAGAAGAAGAAGAAGAACAAGACGAACAAGAGAAAGAAGGCAACTCATTTTTATTATTTTTTATAGCTACACACGACACACGCCGCAAAGACGATGGCCCGTCTCTTGACGTTCGGGATCACCGTGACCCTGAGACTCGCGACGTCGGACCGCCGACGGCCGCCCGGGTTGCGTACTCGAGCCTGTTCTTGCTCGCACAGCCCACCACACATCAGCACGCGAACGAAGGGCAATAGAAAAGGCAACAGCCCTTGCAGATGTATTTGGCGCACATGCAACACCCACGACACACGCAAGGACGATGGCCCGTCTCAAGTCGTTCGGGATCACCGCGACCCTTAGACTCGCGACTTCGGACCAACACGTCTCCCTCCGTTGTGTGCTGTAACATGTTCAGCCCTGAGAGTCGCGACTTCGGGCCAGCCTTACCACCCGCGTTGCGTACTCAAGCCTGTTTTCTAGCTCGGTGATGTGAAGAAGAAGAAGAAGAAGAAGAAGAAGAAGAAGAAGAAGAAGAAGAAGAAGAAGAAGAAGAAGAAGAAGAAGAAGAAGAAGAAGAAGAAGAAGAAGAACAAGACGAAAAAGAGGAAGAAGGAAACTCATTTTTATCATTTTTTATAGCTACACACGACACACGCCGCGAAGACGTATGGCCCCTCTCTTGTCGTTCGGGATCACCGTGACCCTTAGACTCGCAACGTCGGACCAACCCGTCTCCCTCCGTTGTGTGCTGTAATATGTTCAACCCTGAGAATCGCGACTTCGGGCCAGCCTGGCCGCCCGCGTTGCGTACTCGAGCCTGTTTTCTAGCTCGGTGATGTGAAGAAGAAGAAGAAGAACAACAAGACGAACAAGAGGAAGAAGGAAACTCATTTTTATTATTTTTTATAGCTACACAGGACACACGCAAAGATGTATGGCCCGTCTCTTGTCGTTCGGGATCACCGTAACCCTGAGACTCGCGACGTTGGACCGCCGACGGCCGCCCGGGTTGCGTACTCGAGCCTGTTCTTGCTCGCACAGCCCACCACACATCAGCACGCGAACGAAGGGCAATAGAAAAGGCAACAGCCGTTGCAGATGTATTTGGCGCACATGCGACACCCACGACACACGCAAAGACGTATGGCCCGTCTCTTGTCGTTCGGGATCACCGTGACCCTGAGACTCGCGACGTCGGACCGACCCGTCTCCCTCCGTTGTGTGCTGTAACCTGTTCAACCCTGAGACTCGCGACTTCAGGCCAGCCCGGCCGCCCGTGTTGCGTACTCGAGCCTGTTTTGTAGCTCGGTGATGTGAAGAAGAACAAGACGAAAAGAGTAAGAAGGAAACTCGTTTTTATAGCTACACACAACACACGCCGCATAGACGTATGGCCCGTCTCTTGTCGTTCGGGATCACCGTGACCCTGAGACTCGCGACGTCGGACCGCCGACAGCCGCCCAGGTTGCGTACTCGAGCCTGTTTTCTAGCTCGGTGATGTGAAGAAGAAGAAGAAGAAGAAGAAGAAGAAGAAGAGGAAGAAGAAGAAAAACAAGAACCAGAACAAGAACAAGAACAAGAACAAGAACAAGAACAAGACGAACAAGAGGAAGAAGGAAACTCCTTTTTATTATTTTTTATAGCTACACACGACACATGCAAGGACGTATGGCCCGTCTCTTGTCGTTCGGGATCACGGAGACCCTGAGACTCGCGACGTCGGACCGCCGACGTCCGCCCGGGTTGCGTACTCGAGCCTGTTCTTGCTCGCACAGCCCACCACACATCAGCATGCGAACGAAGGGCAATAGAAAAGGCAACAGCCCTTGCAGATGTATTTGGCGCACAAAAGACACCCACGACACACGCAAAGACGTATGGCCCGTCTCTTGTCGTTCGGGATCACCGTGACCCTGAGACTTGCGACGTCGGACCGACCCGTATCCCTCCGTTGTGTGCTGTAACATGTTCAACCCTGAGACTCGCAACTTCGGGCCAGCCTGGCCGCCCGCGTTGCGTACTCGAGCTTGTTTTCTAGCTCGGTGATGTGAAGAAGAAGAAGAAGAAGAAGAAGAAGAAGAAGAAGAAGAAGAAGAAGAAGAAGAAGAAGAAGAAGAAGAAGAAGAAGAAGAAGAAGAAGAAGAAGAAGAAGAAGAAGAACAAGACGAAAAAGAGGAAGAAGGAAACTCATTTTTATCATTTTTTATAGCTACACACGACACACGCCGCGAAGACGTATGGCCCCTCTCTTGTCGTTCGGGATCACCGTGACCCTTAGACTCGCAACGTCGGACCAACCCGTCTCCCTCCGTTGTGTGCTGTAATATGTTCAACCCTGAGAATCGCGACTTCGGGCCAGCCTGGCCGCCCGCGTTGCGTACTCGAGCCTGTTTTCTAGCTCGGTGATGTGAAGAAGAAGAAGAAGAACAACAAGACGAACAAGAGGAAGAAGGAAACTCATTTTTATTATTTTTTATAGCTACACAGGACACACGCAAAGATGTATGGCCCGTCTCTTGTCGTTCGGGATCACCGTAACCCTGAGACTCGCGACGTTGGACCGCCGACGGCCGCCCGGGTTGCGTACTCGAGCCTGTTCTTGCTCGCACAGCCCACCACACATCAGCACGCGAACGAAGGGCAATAGAAAAGGCAACAGCCGTTGCAGATGTATTTGGCGCACATGCGACACCCACGACACACGCAAAGACGTATGGCCCGTCTCTTGTCGTTCGGGATCACCGCGACCCTTAGACTCGCGACTTCGGACCAACACGTCTCCCTCCGTTGTGTGCTGTAACATGTTCAGCCCTGAGAGTCGCGACTTCGGGCCAGCATGGCCGCCCGCGTTGCGTACTCGAGCCTGTTTTCTAGCTCGGTGATGTGAAGAAGAAGAAGAACAACAAAACGAACAAGAGGAAGAAGGAAACTCCTTTTTATTATTTTTTATAGCTACACACGACACATGCAAGGACGTATGGCCCGTCTCTTGTCGTTCGGGATCACGGAGACCCTGAGACTCGCGACGTCGGACCGCCGACGTCCGCCCGGGTTGCGTACTCGAGCCTGTTCTTGCTCGCACAGCCCACCACATATCAGCATGCGCACGAAGGGCAATAGAAAAGGCAACAGCCCTTGCAGATGTATTTGGCGCACAAAAGACACCCACGACACACGCAAAGACGTATGGCCCGTCTCTTGTCGTTCGGGATCACCGTGACCCTGAGACTTGCGACGTCGGACCGACCCGTATCCCTCCGTTGTGTGCTGTAACATGTTCAACCCTGAGACTCGCAACTTCGGGCCAGCCTGGCCGCCCGCGTTGCGTACTCGAGCTTGTTTTCTAGCTCGGTGATGTGAAGAAGAAGAAGAAGAAGAAGAAGAAGAAGAAGAAGAAGAAGAAGAAGTAGAAGAAGAAGAAGAAGAAGAAGAAGAAGAAGAAGAAGAAGAAGAAGAAGAAGAAGAAGAAGAAGAACAAGACGAACAAGAGGAAGAAGGCAACTCATTTTTATTATTTTTTATAGCTACACACGACACACGCCGCAAAGACGATGGCCCGTCTCTTGACGTTCGGGATCACCGTGACCCTGAGACTCGCGACGTCGGACCGCCGACGGCCGCCCGGGTTGCGTACTCGAGCCTGTTCTTGCTCGCACAGCCCACCACACATCAGCACGCGAACGAAGGGCAATAGAAAAGGCAACAGCCCTTGCAGATGTATTTGGCGCACATGCAACACCCACGACACACGCAAGGACGATGGCCCGTCTCAAGTCGTTCGGGATCACCGCGACCCTTAGACTCGCGACTTCGGACCAACACGTCTCCCTCCGTTGTGTGCTGTAACATGTTCAGCCCTGAGAGTCGCGACTTCGGGCCAGCATGGCCGCCCGCGTTGCGTACTCGAGCCTGTTTTCTAGCTCGGTGATGTGAAGAAGAAGAAGAACAACAAAACGAACAAGAGGAAGAAGGAAACTCATTTTTATTATTTTTTATAGCTACACACGACACACGCAAAGATGTATGGCCCGTCTCTTGTCGTTCGGGATCACCGTGACCCTGAGTCTTGCGATGTCGGACTGCCGACAGCCGCCCGGGTTGCGTACTCGAGCCTGTTCTTGCTCGCACAGCCCACCACACATCAGCACGCGAACGAAGGGCAATAGAAAAGGCAACAGCCCTTGCAGATGTATTTGGCGCACATGCGACACCCACGACACACTCAAAGACGTATGGCCTGTCTCTTGTCGTTCGGGATCACCCTGACCCTGAGACTTGCAACGTCGGACCGACCCGTCTCCCTCAGTTGTGTGCTGTAACATGTTCAACCCTGAGACTCACGACTTCGGGCCAGCCTTACCACCCGCGTTGCGTACTCAAGCCTGTTTTCTAGCTCGGTGATGTGAAGAAGAAGAAGAAGAAGAAGAAGAAGAAGAAGAAGAAGAAGAAGAAGAAGAAGAAGAAGAAGAAGAAGAAGAAGAAGAAGAAGAAGAAGAACAAGACGAAAAAGAGGAAGAAGGAAACTCATTTTTATCATTTTTTATAGCTACACACGACACACGCCGCGAAGACGTATGGCCCCTCTCTTGTCGTTCGGGATCACCGTGACCCTTAGACTCGCAACGTCGGACCAACCCGTCTCCCTCCGTTGTGTGCTGTAATATGTTCAACCCTGAGAATCGCGACTTCGGGCCAGCCTGGCCGCCCGCGTTGCGTACTCGAGCCTGTTTTCTAGCTCGGTGATGTGAAGAAGAAGAAGAAGAACAACAAGACGAACAAGAGGAAGAAGGAAACTCATTTTTATTATTTTTTATAGCTACACAGGACACACGCAAAGATGTATGGCCCGTCTCTTGTCGTTCGGGATCACCGTAACCCTGAGACTCGCGACGTTGGACCGCCGACGGCCGCCCGGGTTGCGTACTCGAGCCTGTTCTTGCTCGCACAGCCCACCACACATCAGCACGCGAACGAAGGGCAATAGAAAAGGCAACAGCCGTTGCAGATGTATTTGGCGCACATGCGACACCCACGACACACGCAAAGACGTATGGCCCGTCTCTTGTCGTTCGGGATCACCGTGACCCTGAGACTCGCCACGTCGGACCGACCCGTCTCCCTCCGTTGTGTGCTGTAACCTGTTCAACCCTGAGACTCGCGACTTCAGGCCAGCCCGGCCGCCCGTGTTGCGTACTCGAGCCTGTTTTGTAGCTCGGTGATGTGAAGAAGAACAAGACGAAAAGAGTAAGAAGGAAACTCGTTTTTATAGCTACACACAACACACGCCGCATAGACGTATGGCCCGTCTCTTGTCGTTCGGGATCACCGTGACCCTGAGACTCGCGACGTCGGACCGCCGACAGCCGCCCAGGTTGCGTACTCGAGCCTGTTTTCTAGCTCGGTGATGTGAAGAAGAAGAAGAAGAAGAAGAAGAAGAAGAAGAAGAAGAAGAAGAAGAAGAAGAAGAAGAAGAAGAAGAAGAACAAGACGAAAAAGAGGAAGAAGGAAACTCATTTTTATCATTTTTTATAGCTACACACGACACACGCCGCGAAGACGTATGGCCCCTCTCTTGTCGTTCGGGATCACCGTGACCCTGAGACTCGCAACGTCGGACCAACCCGTCTCCCTCCGTTGTGTGCTGTAATATGTTCAACCCTGAGACTCGCGACTTCGGGCCAGCCTGGCCGCCCGCGTTGCGTACTCGAGCCTGTTTTCTAGCTCGGTGATGTGAAGAAGAAGAAGAAGAACAACAAGATGAACAAGAGGAAGAAGGAAACTCATTTTTATTATTTTTTATAGCTACACAGGACACACGCAAAGATGTATGGCCCGTCTCTTGTCGTTCGGGATCACCGTAACCCTGAGACTCGCGACGTTGGACCGCCGACGGCCGCCCGGGTTGCGTACTCGAGCCTGTTCTTGCTCGCACAGCCCACCACACATCAGCACGCGAACGAAGGGCAATAGAAAAGGCAACAGCCGTTGCAGATGTATTTGGCGCACATGCGACACCCACGACACACGCAAAGACGTATGGCCCGTCTCTTGTCGTTCGGGATCACCGTGACCCTGAGACTCGCCACGTCGGACCGACCCGTCTCCCTCCGTTGTGTGCTGTAACCTGTTCAACCCTGAGACTCGCGACTTCAGGCCAGCCCGGCCGCCCGTGTTGCGTACTCGAGCCTGTTTTGTAGCTCGGTGATGTGAAGAAGAACAAGACGAAAAGAGTAAGAAGGAAACTCGTTTTTATAGCTACACACAACACACGCCGCATAGACGTATGGCCCGTCTCTTGTCGTTCGGGATCACCGTGACCCTGAGACTCGCGACGTCGGACCGCCGACAGCCGCCCAGGTTGCGTACTCGAGCCTGTTTTCTAGCTCGGTGATGTGAAGAAGAAGAAGAAGAAGAAGAAGAAGAAGAAGAAGAAGAAGAAGAAGAAGAAGAAGAAGAAGAAGAAGAAGAAGAACAAGACGAAAAAGAGGAAGAAGGAAACTCATTTTTATCATTTTTTATAGCTACACACGACACATGCCGCGAAGACGTATGGCCCCTCTCTTGTCGTTCGGGATCACCGTGACCCTTAGACTCGCAACGTCGGACCAACCCGTCTCCCTCCGTTGTGTGCTGTAATATGTTCAACCCTGAGACTCGCGACTTCGGGCCAGCCTGGCCGCCCGCGTTGCGTACTCGAGCCTGTTTTCTAGCTCGGTGATGTGAAGAAGAAGAAGAAGAACAACAAGATGAACAAGAGGAAGAAGGAAACTCATTTTTATTATTTTTTATAGCTACACAGGACACACGCAAAGATGTATGGCCCGTCTCTTGTCGTTCGGGATCACCGTAACCCTGAGACTCGCGACGTTGGACCGCCGACGGCCGCCCGGGTTGCGTACTCGAGCCTGTTCTTGCTCGCACAGCCCACCACACATCAGCACGCGAACGAAGGGCAATAGAAAAGGCAACAGCCGTTGCAGATGTATTTGGCGCAAATGCGACACCCACGACACACGCAAAGACGTATGGCCCGTCTCTTGTCGTTCGGGATCACCGTGACCCTGAGACTCGCCACGTCGGACCGACCCGTCTCCCTCTGTTGTGTGCTGTAACCTGTTCAACCCTGAGACTCGCGACTTCAGGCCAGCCCGGCCGCCCGTGTTGCGTACTCGAGCCTGTTTTGTAGCTCGGTGATGTGAAGAAGAACAAGACGAAAAGAGTAAGAAGGAAACTCGTTTTTATAGCTACACACAACACACGCCGCATAGACGTATGGCCCGTCTCTTGTCGTTCGGGATCACCGTGACCCTGAGACTCGCGACGTCGGACCGCCGACAGCCGCCCAGGTTGCGTACTCGAGCCTGTTTTCTAGCTCGGTGATGTGAAGAAGAAGAAGAAGAAGAAGAAGAAGAAGAAGAAGAAGAAGAAGAAGAAGAAGAAGAAGAAGAAGAAGAAGAAGAAAAACAAGAACAAGAACAAGAACAAGAACAAGACGAACAAGAGGAAGAAGGAAACTCCTTTTTATTATTTTTTATAGCTACACACGACACATGCAAGGACGTATGGCCCGTCTCTTGTCGTTCGGGATCACGGAGACCCTGAGACTCGCGACGTCGGACCGCCGACGTCCGCCCGGGTTGCGTACTCGAGCCTGTTCTTGCTCGCACAGCCCACCACACATCAGCATGCGCACGAAGGGCAATAGAAAAGGCAACAGCCCTTGCAGATGTATTTGGCGCACAAAAGACACCCACGACACACGCAAAGACGTATGGCCCGTCTCTTGTCGTTCGGGATCACCGTGACCCTGAGACTTGCGACGTCGGACCGACCCGTATCCCTCCGTTGTGTGCTGTAACATGTTCAACCCTGAGACTCGCAACTTCGGGCCAGCCTGGCCGCCCGCGTTGCGTACTCGAGCTTGTTTTCTAGCTCGGTGATGTGAAGAAGAAGAAGAAGAAGAAGAAGTAGAAGAAGAAGAAGAAGAAGAAGAAGAAGAAGAAGAAGAAGAAGAAGAAGAAGAAGAAGAAGAAGAAGAAGAAGAAGAAGAAGAAGAAGAACAAGACGAACAAGAGAAAGAAGGCAACTCATTTTTATTATTTTTTATAGCTACACACGACACACGCCGCAAAGACGATGGCCCGTCTCTTGACGTTCGGGATCACCGTGACCCTGAGACTCGCGACGTCGGACCGCCGACGGCCGCCCGGGTTGCGTACTCGAGCCTGTTCTTGCTCGCACAGCCCACCACACATCAGCACGCGAACGAAGGGCAATAGAAAAGGCAACAGCCCTTGCAGATGTATTTGGCGCACATGCAACACCCACGACACACGCAAGGACGATGGCCCGTCTCAAGTCGTTCGGGATCACCGCGACCCTTAGACTCGCGACTTCGGACCAACACGTCTCCCTCCGTTGTGTGCTGTAACATGTTCAGCCCTGAGAGTCGCGACTTCGGGCCAGCATGGCCGCCCGCGTTGCGTACTCGAGCCTGTTTTCTAGCTCGGTGATGTGAAGAAGAAGAAGAACAACAAAACGAACAAGAGGAAGAAGGAAACTCATTTTTATTATTTTTTATAGCTACACACGACACACGCAAAGATGTATGGCCCGTCTCTTGTCGTTCGGGATCACCGTGACCCTGAGTCTTGCGATGTCGGACTGCCGACAGCCGCCCGGGTTGCGTACTCGAGCCTGTTCTTGCTCGCACAGCCCACCACACATCAGCACGCGAACGAAGGGCAATAGAAAAGGCAACAGCCCTTGCAGATGTATTTGGCGCACATGCGACACCCACGACACACTCAAAGACGTATGGCCTGTCTCTTGTCGTTCGGGATCACCCTGACCCTGAGACTTGCAACGTCGGACCCACCCGTCTCCCTCAGTTGTGTGCTGTAACATGTTCAACCCTGAGACTCACGACTTCGGGCCAGCCTTACCACCCGCGTTGCGTACTCAAGCCTGTTTTCTAGCTCGGTGATGTGAAGAAGAAGAAGAAGAAGAAGAAGAAGAAGAAGAAGAAGAAGAAGAAGAAGAAGAAGAAGAAGAAGAAGAAGAAGAAGAAGAAGAAGAACAAGACGAAAAAGAGGAAGAAGGAAACTCATTTTTATCATTTTTTATAGCTACACACGACACACGCCGCGAAGACGTATGGCCCCTCTCTTGTCGTTCGGGATCACCGTGACCCTTAGACTCGCAACGTCGGACCAACCCGTCTCCCTCCGTTGTGTGCTGTAATATGTTCAACCCTGAGAATCGCGACTTCGGGCCAGCCTGGCCGCCCGCGTTGCGTACTCGAGCCTGTTTTCTAGCTCGGTGATGTGAAGAAGAAGAAGAAGAACAACAAGACGAACAAGAGGAAGAAGGAAACTCATTTTTATTATTTTTTATAGCTACACAGGACACACGCAAAGATGTATGGCCCGTCTCTTGTCGTTCGGGATCACCGTAACCCTGAGACT
The DNA here is from genome assembly GCF_963576545.1 of Limanda limanda. Taxonomy (NCBI): domain Eukaryota; kingdom Metazoa; phylum Chordata; class Actinopteri; order Pleuronectiformes; family Pleuronectidae; genus Limanda; species Limanda limanda. Next base: position 541,601 of record NW_026870512.1, read on the forward strand.
CGCGACGTTGGACCGCCGACGGCCGCCCGGGTTGCGTACTCGAGCCTGTTCTTGCTCGCACAGCCCACCACACATCAGCACGCGAACGAAGGGCAATAGAAAAGGCAACAGCCGTTGCAGATGTATTTGGCGCACATGCGACACCCACGACACACGCAAAGACGTATGGCCCGTCTCTTGTCGTTCGGGATCACCGTGACCCTGAGACTCGCCACGTCGGACCGACCCGTCTCCCTCCGTTGTGTGCTGTAACCTGTTCAACCCTGAGACTCGCGACTTCAGGCCAGCCCGGCCGCCCGTGTTGCGTACTCGAGCCTGTTTTGTAGCTCGGTGATGTGAAGAAGAACAAGACGAAAAGAGTAAGAAGGAAACTCGTTTTTATAGCTACACACAACACACGCCGCATAGACGTATGGCCCGTCTCTTGTCGTTCGGGATCACCGTGACCCTGAGACTCGCGACGTCGGACCGCCAACAGCCGCCCAGGTTGCGTACTCGAGCCTGTTTTCTAGCTCGGTGATGTGAAGAAGAAGAAGAAGAAGAAGAAGAAGAAGAAGAAGAAGAAGAGGAAGAAGAAGAAAAACAAGAACAAGAACAAGAACAAGAACAAGAACAAGAACAAGAACAAGAACAAGAACAAGACGAACAAGAGGAAGAAGGAAACTCCTTTTTATTATTTTTTATAGCTACACACGACACATGCAAGGACGTATGGCCCGTCTCTTGTCGTTCGGGATCACGGAGACCCTGAGACTCGCGACGTCGGACCGCCGACGTCCGCCCGGGTTGCGTACTCGAGCCTGTTCTTGCTCGCACAGCCCACCACACATCAGCATGCGAACGAAGGGCAATAGAAAAGGCAACAGCCCTTGCAGATGTATTTGGCGCACAAAAGACACCCACGACACACGCAAAGACGTATGGCCCGTCTCTTGTCGTTCGGGATCACCGTGACCCTGAGACTTGCGACGTCGGACCGACCCGTATCCCTCCGTTGTGTGCTGTAACATGTTCAACCCTGAGACTCGCAACTTCGGGCCAGCCTGGCCGCCCGCGTTGCGTACTCGAGCTTGTTTTCTAGCTCGGTGATGTGAAGAAGAAGAAGAAGAAGAAGAAGAAGAAGAAGAAGAAGAAGAAGAAGAAGAAGAAGAAGAAGAAGAAGAAGAAGAAGAACAAGACGAAAAAGAGGAAGAAGGAAACTCATTTTTATCATTTTTTATAGCTACACACGACACACGCCGCGAAGACGTATGGCCCCTCTCTTGTCGTTCGGGATCACCGTGACCCTTAGACTCGCAACGTCGGACCAACCCGTCTCCCTCCGTTGTGTGCTGTAATATGTTCAACCCTGAGAATCGCGACTTCGGGCCAGCCTGGCCGCCCGCGTTGCGTACTCGAGCCTGTTTTCTAGCTCGGTGATGTGAAGAAGAAGAAGAAGAACAACAAGACGAACAAGAGGAAGAAGGAAACTCATTTTTATTATTTTTTATAGCTACACAGGACACACGCAAAGATGTATGGCCCGTCTCTTGTCGTTCGGGATCACCGTAACCCTGAGACTCGCGACGTTGGACCGCCGACGGCCGCCCGGGTTGCGTACTCGAGCCTGTTCTTGCTCGCACAGCCCACCACACATCAGCACGCGAACGAAGGGCAATAGAAAAGGCAACAGCCGTTGCAGATGTATTTGGCGCACATGCGACACCCACGACACACGCAAAGACGTATGGCCCGTCTCTTGTCGTTCGGGATCACCGCGACCCTTAGACTCGCGACTTCGGACCAACACGTCTCCCTCCGTTGTGTGCTGTAACATGTTCAGCCCTGAGAGTCGCGACTTCGGGCCAGCATGGCCGCCCGCGTTGCGTACTCGAGCCTGTTTTCTAGCTCGGTGATGTGAAGAAGAACAAGAACAAGAACAAGACGAACAAGAGGAAGAAGGAAACTCCTTTTTATTATTTTTTATAGCTACACACGACACATGCAAGGACGTATGGCCCGTCTCTTGTCGTTCGGGATCACGGAGACCCTGAGACTCGCGACGTCGGACCGCCGACGTCCGCCCGGGTTGCGTACTCGAGCCTGTTCTTGCTCGCACAGCCCACCACACATCAGCATGCGAACGAAGGGCAATAGAAAAGGCAACAGCCCTTGCAGATGTATTTGGCGCACAAAAGACACCCACGACACACGCAAAGACGTATGGCCCGTCTCTTGTCGTTCGGGATCACCGTGACCCTGAGACTTGCGACGTCGGACCGACCCGTATCCCTCCGTTGTGTGCTGTAACATGTTCAACCCTGAGACTCGCAACTTCGGGCCAGCCTGGCCGCCCGCGTTGCGTACTCGAGCTTGTTTTCTAGCTCGGTGATGTGAAGAAGAAGAAGAAGAAGAAGAAGAAGAAGAAGAAGAAGAAGAAGAAGAAGAAGAAGAAGAAGAAGAAGAAGGCAACTCATTTTTATTATTTTTTATAGCTACACACGACACACGCCGCAAAGACGATGGCCCGTCTCTTGACGTTCGGGATCACCGTGACCCTGAGACTCGCGACGTCGGACCGCCGACGTCCGCCCGGGTTGCGTACTCGAGCCTGTTCTTGCTCGCACAGCCTACCACACATCAGCACGCGAACGAAGGGCAATAGAAAAGGCAACAGCCCTTGCAGATGTATTTGGCGCACATGCAACACCCACGACACACGCAAGGACGATGGCCCGTCTCAAGTCGTTCGGGATCACCGCGACCCTTAGACTCGCGACTTCGGACCAACACGTCTCCCTCCGTTGTGTGCTGTAACATGTTCAGCCCTGAGAGTCGCGACTTCGGGCCAGCATGGCCGCCCGCGTTGCGTACTCGAGCCTGTTTTCTAGCTCGGTGATGTGAAGAAGAAGAAGAACAACAAAACGAACAAGAGGAAGAAGGAAACTCCTTTTTATTATTTTTTATAGCTACACACGACACATGCAAGGACGTATGGCCCGTCTCTTGTGGTTCGGGATCACGGAGACCCTGAGACTCGCGACGTCGTACCGCCGACGTCCGCCCGGGTTGCGTACTCGAGCCTGTTCTTGCTCGCACAGCCCACCACACATCAGCATGCGCACGAAGGGCAATAGAAAAGGCAACAGCCCTTGCAGATGTATTTGGCGCACAAAAGACACCCACGACACACGCAAAGACGTATGGCCCGTCTCTTGTCGTTCGGGATCACCGTGACCCTGAGACTTGCGACGTCGGACCGACCCGTATCCCTCCGTTGTGTGCTGTAACATGTTCAACCCTGAGACTCGCAACTTCGGGCCAGCCTGGCCGCCCGCGTTGCGTACTCGAGCTTGTTTTCTAGCTCGGTGATGTGAAGAAGAAGAAGAAGAAGAAGAAGAAGAAGAAGAAGAAGAAGAAGAAGAAGAAGAAGAAGAAGAAGAAGAAGAAGAAGAAGAAGAAGAAGAAGAAGAAGAAGAACAAGACGAACAAGAGAAAGAAGGCAACTCATTTTTATTATTTTTTATAGCTACACACGACACACGCCGCAAAGACGATGGCCCGTCTCTTGACGTTCGGGATCACCGTGACCCTGAGACTCGCGACGTCGGACCGCCGACGGCCGCCCGGGTTGCGTACTCGAGCCTGTTCTTGCTCGCACAGCCCACCACACATCAGCACGCGAACGAAGGGCAATAGAAAAGGCAACAGCCCTTGCAGATGTATTTGGCGCACATGCAACACCCACGACACACGCAAGGACGATGGCCCGTCTCAAGTCGTTCGGGATCACCGCGACCCTTAGACTCGCGACTTCGGACCAACACGTCTCCCTCCGTTGTGTGCTGTAACATGTTCAGCCCTGAGAGTCGCGACTTCGGGCCAGCATGGCCGCCCGCGTTGCGTACTCGAGCCTGTTTTCTAGCTCGGTGATGTGAAGAAGAAGAAGAACAACAAAACGAACAAGAGGAAGAAGGAAACTCATTTTTATTATTTTTTATAGCTACACACGACACACGCAAAGATGTATGGCCCGTCTCTTGTCGTTCGGGATCACCGTGACCCTGAGTCTTGCGATGTCGGACTGCCGACAGCCGCCCGGGTTGCGTACTCGAGCCTGTTCTTGCTCGCACAGCCCACCACACATCAGCACGCGAACGAAGGGCAATAGAAAAGGCAACAGCCCTTGCAGATGTATTTGGCGCACATGCGACACCCACGACACACTCAAAGACGTATGGCCTGTCTCTTGTCGTTCGGGATCACCCTGACCCTGAGACTTGCAACGTCGGACCCACCCGTCTCCCTCAGTTGTGTGCTGTAACATGTTCAACCCTGAGACTCACGACTTCGGGCCAGCCTTACCACCCGCGTTGCGTACTCAAGCCTGTTTTCTAGCTCGGTGATGTGAAGAAGAAGAAGAAGAAGAAGAAGAAGAAGAAGAAGAAGAAGAAGAAGAAGAAGAAGAAGAAGAAGAAGAAGAAGAAGAAGAACAAGACGAAAAAGAGGAAGAAGGAAACTCATTTTTATCATTTTTTATAGCTACACACGACACACGCCGCGAAGACGTATGGCCCCTCTCTTGTCGTTCGGGATCACCGTGACCCTGAGACTCGCAACGTCGGACCAACCCGTCTCCCTCCGTTGTGTGCTGTAATATGTTCAACCCTGAGACTCGCGACTTCGGGCCAGCCTGGCCGCCCGCGTTGCGTACTCGAGCCTGTTTTCTAGCTCGGTGATGTGAAGAAGAAGAAGAAGAACAACAAGATGAACAAGAGGAAGAAGGAAACTCATTTTTATTATTTTTTATAGCTACACAGGACACACGCAAAGATGTATGGCCCGTCTCTTGTCGTTCGGGATCACCGTAACCCTGAGACTCGCGACGTTGGACCGCCGACGGCCGCCCGGGTTGCGTACTCGAGCCTGTTCTTGCTCGCACAGCCCACCACACATCAGCACGCGAACGAAGGGCAATAGAAAAGGCAACAGCCGTTGCAGATGTATTTGGCGCAAATGCGACACCCACGACACACGCAAAGACGTATGGCCCGTCTCTTGTCGTTCGGGATCACCGTGACCCTGAGACTCGCCACGTCGGACCGACCCGTCTCCCTCTGTTGTGTGCTGTAACCTGTTCAACCCTGAGACTCGCGACTTCAGGCCAGCCCGGCCGCCCGTGTTGCGTACTCGAGCCTGTTTTGTAGCTCGGTGATGTGAAGAAGAACAAGACGAAAAGAGTAAGAAGGAAACTCGTTTTTATAGCTACACACAACACACGCCGCATAGACGTATGGCCCGTCTCTTGTCGTTCGGGATCACCGTGACCCTGAGACTCGCGACGTCGGACCGCCGACAGCCGCCCAGGTTGCGTACTCGAGCCTGTTTTCTAGCTCGGTGATGTGAAGAAGAAGAAGAAGAAGAAGAAGAAGAAGAAGAAGAAGAAGAAGAAGAAGAAGAAGAAGAAGAAGAAGAAGAAGAAGAAGAAGAAGAAGAAGAAGAAAAACAAGAACAAGAACAAGAACAAGACGAACAAGAGGAAGAAGGAAACTCCTTTTTATTATTTTTTATAGCTACACACGACACATGCAAGGACGTATGGCCCGTCTCTTGTCGTTCGGGATCACGGAGACCCTGAGACTCGCGACGTCGGACCGCCGACGTCCGCCCGGGTTGCGTACTCGAGCCTGTTCTTGCTCGCACAGCCCACCACACATCAGCATGCGCACGAAGGGCAATAGAAAAGGCAACAGCCCTTGCAGATGTATTTGGCGCACAAAAGACACCCACGACACACGCAAAGACGTATGGCCCGTCTCTTGTCGTTCGGGATCACCGTGACCCTGAGACTTGCGACGTCGGACCGACCCGTATCCCTCCGTTGTGTGCTGTAACATGTTCAACCCTGAGACTCGCAACTTCGGGCCAGCCTGGCCGCCCGCGTTGCGTACTCGAGCTTGTTTTCTAGCTCGGTGATGTGAAGAAGAAGAAGAAGAAGAAGAAGTAGAAGAAGAAGAAGAAGAAGAAGAAGAAGAAGAAGAAGAAGAAGAAGAAGAAGAAGAAGAAGAAGAAGAAGAAGAAGAAGAAGAGAAAGAAGGCAACTCATTTTTATTATTTTTTATAGCTACACACGACACACGCCGCAAAGACGATGGCCCGTCTCTTGACGTTCGGGATCACCGTGACCCTGAGACTCGCGACGTCGGACCGCCGACGGCCGCCCGGGTTGCGTACTCGAGCCTGTTCTTGCTCGCACAGCCCACCACACATCAGCACGCGAACGAAGGGCAATAGAAAAGGCAACAGCCCTTGCAGATGTATTTGGCGCACATGCAACACCCACGACACACGCAAGGACGATGGCCCGTCTCAAGTCGTTCGGGATCACCGCGACCCTTAGACTCGCGACTTCGGACCAACACGTCTCCCTCCGTTGTGTGCTGTAACATGTTCAGCCCTGAGAGTCGCGACTTCGGGCCAGCATGGCCGCCCGCGTTGCGTACTCGAGCCTGTTTTCTAGCTCGGTGATGTGAAGAAGAAGAAGAACAACAAAACGAACAAGAGGAAGAAGGAAACTCATTTTTATTATTTTTTATAGCTACACACGACACACGCAAAGATGTATGGCCCGTCTCTTGTCGTTCGGGATCACCGTGACCCTGAGTCTTGCGATGTCGGACTGCCGACAGCCGCCCGGGTTGCGTACTCGAGCCTGTTCTTGCTCGCACAGCCCACCACACATCAGCACGCGAACGAAGGGCAATAGAAAAGGCAACAGCCCTTGCAGATGTATTTGGCGCACATGCGACACCCACGACACACTCAAAGACGTATGGCCTGTCTCTTGTCGTTCGGGATCACCCTGACCCTGAGACTTGCAACGTCGGACCGACCCGTCTCCCTCAGTTGTGTGCTGTAACATGTTCAACCCTGAGACTCACGACTTCGGGCCAGCCTTACCACCCGCGTTGCGTACTCAAGCCTGTTTTCTAGCTCGGTGATGTGAAGAAGAAGAAGAAGAAGAAGAAGAAGAAGAAGAAGAAGAAGAAGAAGAAGAAGAACAAGACGAAAAAGAGGAAGAAGGAAACTCATTTTTATCATTTTTTATAGCTACACACGACACACGCCGCGAAGACGTATGGCCCCTCTCTTGTCGTTCGGGATCACCGTGACCCTGAGACTCGCCACGTCGGACCGACCCGTCTCCCTCTGTTGTGTGCTGTAACCTGTTCAACCCTGAGACTCGCGACTTCAGGCCAGCCCGGCCGCCCGTGTTGCGTACTCGAGCCTGTTTTGTAGCTCGGTGATGTGAAGAAGAACAAGACGAAAAGAGTAAGAAGGAAACTCGTTTTTATAGCTACACACAACACACGCCGCATAGACGTATGGCCCGTTTCTTGTCGTTCGGGATCACCGTGACCCTGAGACTCGCGACGTCGGACCGCCGACAGCCGCCCAGGTTGCGTACTCGAGCCTGTTTTCTAGCTCGGTGATGTGAAGAAGAAGAAGAAGAAGAAGAAGAAGAAGAAGAAGAAGAAGAAGAAGAAGAAGAAGAAGAAGAAGAAGAAGAAGAAGAAGAAGAAGAAGAAAAACAAGAACAAGAACAAGAACAAGACGAACAAGAGGAAGAAGGAAACTCCTTTTTATTATTTTTTATAGCTACACACGACACATGCAAGGACGTATGGCCCGTCTCTTGTCGTTCGGGATCACGGAGACCCTGAGACTCGCGACGTCGGACCGCCGACGTCCGCCCGGGTTGCGTACTCGAGCCTGTTCTTGCTCGCACAGCCCACCACACATCAGCATGCGCACGAAGGGCAATAGAAAAGGCAACAGCCCTTGCAGATGTATTTGGCGCACAAAAGACACCCACGACACACGCAAAGACGTATGGCCCGTCTCTTGTCGTTCGGGATCACCGTGACCCTGAGACTTGCGACGTCGGACCGACCCGTATCCCTCCGTTGTGTGCTGTAACATGTTCAACCCTGAGACTCGCAACTTCGGGCCAGCCTGGCCGCCCGCGTTGCGTACTCGAGCTTGTTTTCTAGCTCGGTGATGTGAAGAAGAAGAAGAAGAAGAAGAAGTAGAAGAAGAAGAAGAAGAAGAAGAAGAAGAAGAAGAAGAAGAAGAAGAAGAAGAAGAAGAAGAAGAAGAAGAAGAACAAGACGAACAAGAGAAAGAAGGCAACTCATTTTTATTATTTTTTATAGCTACACACGACACACGCCGCAAAGACGATGGCCCGTCTCTTGACGTTCGGGATCACCGTGACCCTGAGACTCGCGACGTCGGACCGCCGACGGCCGCCCGGGTTGCGTACTCTAGCCTGTTCTTGCTCGCACAGCCCACCACACATCAGCACGTGAACGAAGGGCAATAGAAAAGGCAACAGCCCTTGCAGATGTATTTGGCGCACATGCAACACCCACGACACACGCAAGGACGATGGCCCGTCTCAAGTCGTTCGGGATCACCGCGACCCTTAGACTCGCGACTTCGGACCAACACGTCTCCCTCCGTTGTGTGCTGTAACATGTTCAGCCCTGAGAGTCGCGACTTCGGGCCAGCATGGCCGCCCGCGTTGCGTACTCGAGCCTGTTTTCTAGCTCGGTGATGTGAAGAAGAAGAAGAACAACAAAACGAACAAGAGGAAGAAGGAAACTCATTTTTATTATTTTTTATAGCTACACACGACACACGCAAAGATGTATGGCCCGTCTCTTGTCGTTCGGGATCACCGTGACCCTGAGTCTTGCGATGTCGGACTGCCGACAGCCGCCCGGGTTGCGTACTCGAGCCTGTTCTTGCTCGCACAGCCCACCACACATCAGCACGCGAACGAAGGGCAATAGAAAAGGCAACAGCCCTTGCAGATGTATTTGGCGCACATGCGACACCCACGACACACTCAAAGACGTATGGCCTGTCTCTTGTCGTTCGGGATCACCCTGACCCTGAGACTTGCAACGTCGGACCCACCCGTCTCCCTCAGTTGTGTGCTGTAACATGTTCAACCCTGAGACTCACGACTTCGGGCCAGCCTTACCACCCGCGTTGCGTACTCAAGCCTGTTTTCTAGCTCGGTGATGTGAAGAAGAAGAAGAAGAAGAAGAAGAAGAAGAAGAAGAAGAAGAAGAAGAAGAAGAAGAAGAAGAAGAAGAACAAGACGAAAAAGAGGAAGAAGGAAACTCATTTTTATCATTTTTTATAGCTACACACGACACACGCCGCGAAGACGTATGGCCCCTCTCTTGTCGTTCGGGATCACCGTGACCCTTAGACTCGCAACGTCGGACCAACCCGTCTCCCTCCGTTGTGTGCTGTAATATGTTCAACCCTGAGAATCGCGACTTCGGGCCAGCCTGGCCGCCCGCGTTGCGTACTCGAGCCTGTTTTCTAGCTCGGTGATGTGAAGAAGAAGAAGAAGAACAACAAGACGAACAAGAGGAAGAAGGAAACTCATTTTTATTATTTTTTATAGCTACACAGGACACACGCAAAGATGTATGGCCCGTCTCTTGTCGTTCGGGATCACCGTAACCCTGAGACTCGCGACGTTGGACCGCCGACGGCCGCCCGGGTTGCGTACTCGAGCCTGTTCTTGCTCGCACAGCCCACCACACATCAGCACGCGAACGAAGGGCAATAGAAAAGGCAACAGCCGTTGCAGATGTATTTGGCGCACATGCGACACCCACGACACACGCAAAGACGTATGGCCCGTCTCTTGTCGTTCGGGATCACCGTGACCCTGAGACTCGCCACGTCGGACCGACCCGTCTCCCTCCGTTGTGTGCTGTAACCTGTTCAACCCTGAGACTCGCGACTTCAGGCCAGCCCGGCCGCCCGTGTTGCGTACTCGAGCCTGTTTTGTAGCTCGGTGATGTGAAGAAGAACAAGACGAAAAGAGTAAGAAGGAAACTCGTTTTTATAGCTACACACAACACACGCCGCATAGACGTATGGCCCGTCTCTTGTCGTTCGGGATCACCGTGACCCTGAGACTCGCGACGTCGGACCGCCGACAGCCGCCCAGGTTGCGTACTCGAGCCTGTTTTCTAGCTCGGTGATGTGAAGAAGAAGAAGAAGAAGAAGAAGAAGAAGAAGAAGAAGAAGAAGAAGAAGAAGAAGAAGAAGAAGAAGAAGAAGAACAAGACGAAAAAGAGGAAGAAGGAAACTCATTTTTATCATTTTTTATAGCTACACACGACACATGCCGCGAAGACGTATGGCCCCTCTCTTGTCGTTCGGGATCACCGTGACCCTTAGACTCGCAACGTCGGACCAACCCGTCTCCCTCCGTTGTGTGCTGTAATATGTTCAACCCTGAGACTCGCGACTTCGGGCCAGCCTGGCCGCCCGCGTTGCGTACTCGAGCCTGTTTTCTAGCTCGGTGATGTGAAGAAGAAGAAGAAGAACAACAAGATGAACAAGAGGAAGAAGGAAACTCATTTTTATTATTTTTTATAGCTACACAGGACACACGCAAAGATGTATGGCCCGTCTCTTGTCGTTCGGGATCACCGTAACCCTGAGACTCGCGACGTTGGACCGCCGACGGCCGCCCGGGTTGCGTACTCGAGCCTGTTCTTGCTCGCACAGCCCACCACACATCAGCACGCGAACGAAGGGCAATAGAAAAGGCAACAGCCGTTGCAGATGTATTTGGCGCAAATGCGACACCCACGACACACGCAAAGACGTATGGCCCGTCTCTTGTCGTTCGGGATCACCGTGACCCTGAGACTCGCCACGTCGGACCGACCCGTCTCCCTCTGTTGTGTGCTGTAACCTGTTCAACCCTGAGACTCGCGACTTCAGGCCAGCCCGGCCGCCCGTGTTGCGTACTCGAGCCTGTTTTGTAGCTCGGTGATGTGAAGAAGAACAAGACGAAAAGAGTAAGAAGGAAACTCGTTTTTATAGCTACACACAACACACGCCGCATAGACGTATGGCCCGTCTCTTGTCGTTCGGGATCACCGTGACCCTGAGACTCGCGACGTCGGACCGCCGACAGCCGCCCAGGTTGCGTACTCGAGCCTGTTTTCTAGCTCGGTGATGTGAAGAAGAAGAAGAAGAAGAAGAAGAAGAAGAAGAAGAAGAAGAAGAAGAAGAAGAAGAAGAAGAAGAAGAAGAAGAAGAAGAAGAAGAAAAACAAGAACAAGAACAAGAACAAGAACAAGACGAACAAGAGGAAGAAGGAAACTCCTTTTTATTATTTTTTATAGCTACACACGACACATGCAAGGACGTATGGCCCGTCTCTTGTCGTTCGGGATCACGGAGACCCTGAGACTCGCGACGTCGGACCGCCGACGTCCGCCCGGGTTGCGTACTCGAGCCTGTTCTTGCTCGCACAGCCCACCACACATCAGCATGCGCACGAAGGGCAATAGAAAAGGCAACAGCCCTTGCAGATGTATTTGGCGCACAAAAGACACCCACGACACACGCAAAGACGTATGGCCCGTCTCTTGTCGTTCGGGATCACCGTGACCCTGAGACTTGCGACGTCGGACCGACCCGTATCCCTCCGTTGTGTGCTGTAACATGTTCAACCCTGAGACTCGCAACTTCGGGCCAGCCTGGCCGCCCGCGTTGCGTACTCGAGCTTGTTTTCTAGCTCGGTGATGTGAAGAAGAAGAAGAAGAAGAAGAAGTAGAAGAAGAAGAAGAAGAAGAAGAAGAAGAAGAAGAAGAAGAAGAAGAAGAAGAAGAAGAAGAAGAAGAAGAAGAAGAAGAAGAAGAACAAGACGAACAAGAGAAAGAAGGCAACTCATTTTTATTATTTTTTATAGCTACACACGACACACGCCGCAAAGACGATGGCCCGTCTCTTGACGTTCGGGATCACCGTGACCCTGAGACTCGCGACGTCGGACCGCCGACGGCCGCCCGGGTTGCGTACTCGAGCCTGTTCTTGCTCGCACAGCCCACCACACATCAGCACGCGAACGAAGGGCAATAGAAAAGGCAACAGCCCTTGCAGATGTATTTGGCGCACATGCAACACCCACGACACACGCAAGGACGATGGCCCGTCTCAAGTCGTTCGGGATCACCGCGACCCTTAGACTCGCGACTTCGGACCAACACGTCTCCCTCCGTTGTGTGCTGTAACATGTTCAGCCCTGAGAGTCGCGACTTCGGGCCAGCATGGCCGCCCGCGTTGCGTACTCGAGCCTGTTTTCTAGCTCGGTGATGTGAAGAAGAAGAAGAACAACAAAACGAACAAGAGGAAGAAGGAAACTCATTTTTATTATTTTTTATAGCTACACACGACACACGCAAAGATGTATGGCCCGTCTCTTGTCGTTCGGGATCACCGTGACCCTGAGTCTTGCGATGTCGGACTGCCGACAGCCGCCCGGGTTGCGTACTCGAGCCTGTTCTTGCTCGCACAGCCCACCACACATCAGCACGCGAACGAAGGGCAATAGAAAAGGCAACAGCCCTTGCAGATGTATTTGGCGCACATGCGACACCCACGACACACTCAAAGACGTATGGCCTGTCTCTTGTCGTTCGGGATCACCCTGACCCTGAGACTTGCAACGTCGGACCCACCCGTCTCCCTCAGTTGTGTGCTGTAACATGTTCAACCCTGAGACTCACGACTTCGGGCCAGCCTTACCACCCGCGTTGCGTACTCAAGCCTGTTTTCTAGCTCGGTGATGTGAAGAAGAAGAAGAAGAAGAAGAAGAAGAAGAAGAAGAAGAAGAAGAAGAAGAAGAAGAAGAAGAAGAAGAAGAAGAAGAAGAAGAAGAACAAGACGAAAAAGAGGAAGAAGGAAACTCATTTTTATCATTTTTTATAGCTACACACGACACACGCCGCGAAGACGTATGGCCCCTCTCTTGTCGTTCGGGATCACCGTGACCCTTAGACTCGCAACGTCGGACCAACCCGTCTCCCTCCGTTGTGTGCTGTAATATGTTCAACCCTGAGAATCGCGACTTCGGGCCAGCCTGGCCGCCCGCGTTGCGTACTCGAGCCTGTTTTCTAGCTCGGTGATGTGAAGAAGAAGAAGAAGAACAACAAGACGAACAAGAGGAAGAAGGAAACTCATTTTTATTATTTTTTATAGCTACACAGGACACACGCAAAGATGTATGGCCCGTCTCTTGTCGTTCGGGATCACCGTAACCCTGAGACTCGCGACGTTGGACCGCCGACGGCCGCCCGGGTTGCGTACTCGAGCCTGTTCTTGCTCGCACAGCCCACCACACATCAGCACGCGAACGAAGGGCAATAGAAAAGGCAACAGCCGTTGCAGATGTATTTGGCGCACATGCGACACCCACGACACACGCAAAGACGTATGGCCCGTCTCTTGTCGTTCGGGATCACCGTGACCCTGAGACTCGCCACGTCGGACCGACCCGTCTCCCTCCGTTGTGTGCTGTAACCTGTTCAACCCTGAGACTCGCGACTTCAGGCCAGCCCGGCCGCCCGTGTTGCGTACTCGAGCCTGTTTTGTAGCTCGGTGATGTGAAGAAGAACAAGACGAAAAGAGTAAGAAGGAAACTCGTTTTTATAGCTACACACAACACACGCCGCATAGACGTATGGCCCGTCTCTTGTCGTTCGGGATCACCGTGACCCTGAGACTCGCGACGTCGGACCGCCGACAGCCGCCCAGGTTGCGTACTCGAGCCTGTTTTCTAGCTCGGTGATGTGAAGAAGAAGAAGAAGAAGAAGAAGAAGAAGAAGAAGAAGAAGAAGAGGAAGAAGAAGAAAAACAAGAACAAGAACAAGAACAAGAACAAGAACAAGAACAAGAACAAGAACAAGACGAACAAGAGGAAGAAGGAAACTCCTTTTTATTATTTTTTATAGCTACACACGACACATGCAAGGACGTATGGCCCGTCTCTTGTCGTTCGGGATCACGGAGACCCTGAGACTCGCGACGTCGGACCGCCGACGTCCGCCCGGGTTGCGTACTCGAGCCTGTTCTTGCTCGCACAGCCCACCACACATCAGCATGCGAACGAAGGGCAATAGAAAAGGCAACAGCCCTTGCAGATGTATTTGGCGCACAAAAGACACCCACGACACACGCAAAGACGTATGGCCCGTCTCTTGTCGTTCGGGATCACCGTGACCCTGAGACTTGCGACGTCGGACCGACCCGTATCCCTCCGTTGTGTGCTGTAACATGTTCAACCCTGAGACTCGCAACTTCGGGCCAGCCTGGCCGCCCGCGTTGCGTACTCGAGCTTGTTTTCTAGCTCGGTGATGTGAAGAAGAAGAAGAAGAAGAAGAAGAAGAAGAAGAAGAAGAAGAAGAAGAAGAAGAAGAAGAAGAAGGCAACTCATTTTTATTATTTTTTATAGCTACACACGACACACGCCGCAAAGACGATGGCCCGTCTCTTGACGTTCGGGATCACCGTGACCCTGAGACTCGCGACGTCGGACCGCCGACGTCCGCCCGGGTTGCGTACTCGAGCCTGTTCTTGCTCGCACAGCCTACCACACATCAGCACGCGAACGAAGGGCAATAGAAAAGGCAACAGCCCTTGCAGATGTATTTGGCGCACATGCAACACCCACGACACACGCAAGGACGATGGCCCGTCTCAAGTCGTTCGGGATCACCGCGACCCTTAGACTCGCGACTTCGGACCAACACGTCTCCCTCCGTTGTGTGCTGTAACATGTTCAGCCCTGAGAGTCGCGACTTCGGGCCAGCATGGCCGCCCGCGTTGCGTACTCGAGCCTGTTTTCTAGCTCGGTGATGTGAAGAAGAAGAAGAACAACAAAACGAACAAGAGGAAGAAGGAAACTCCTTTTTATTATTTTTTATAGCTACACACGACACATGCAAGGACGTATGGCCCGTCTCTTGTGGTTCGGGATCACGGAGACCCTGAGACTCGCGACGTCGTACCGCCGACGTCCGCCCGGGTTGCGTACTCGAGCCTGTTCTTGCTCGCACAGCCCACCACACATCAGCATGCGCACGAAGGGCAATAGAAAAGGCAACAGCCCTTGCAGATGTATTTGGCGCACAAAAGACACCCACGACACACGCAAAGACGTATGGCCCGTCTCTTGTCGTTCGGGATCACCGTGACCCTGAGACTTGCGACGTCGGACCGACCCGTATCCCTCCGTTGTGTGCTGTAACATGTTCAACCCTGAGACTCGCAACTTCGGGCCAGCCTGGCCGCCCGCGTTGCGTACTCGAGCCTGTTTTCTAGCTCGGTGATATGGTGAAGAAGAAGAAGAAGAAGAAGAAGAAGAAGAAGAAGAAGAAGAGAGAAGAAGAAGAAGAACAAGACGAACAAGAGGAAGAAGGAAACTCATTTTTATCATTTTTTATAGCTACACACGACACACGCCGCAAAGACGTATGGCCCGTCTCTTGTCGTTCGGGATCACCGTGACCCTTAGACTCGCGACGTCGGACCGCCGGGGGCCGCCCGGGTTGCGTACTCGAGCCTGTTTTCTAGCTCGGTGATGTGAAGAAGAAGAAGAAGAAGAAGAAGAAGAAGAAGAAGAAGAAGAAGAAGAAGAAGAAGAAGAAGAAGAAGAAGAAGAAGAAGAAGAAGAAGAAGAAGAAGAAGAAGAAGAAAAACAAGAACAAGAACAAGAACAAGAACAAGACGAACAAGAGGAAGAAGGAAACTCCTTTTTATTATTTTTTATAGCTACAAACGACACATGCAAGGACGTATGGCCCGTCTCTTGTCGTTCGGGATCACGGAGACCCTGAGACTCGCGACTTCGGGCCAGCCTGGCCGCCCGCGTTGCGTACTCGAGCCTGTTTTCTAGCTCGGTGATGTGAAGAAGAAGAAGAAGAACAACAAGACGAACAAGAGGAAGAAGGAAACTCATTTTTATTATTTTTTATAGCTACACAGGACACACGCAAAGATGTATGGCCCGTCTCTTGTCGTTCGGGATCA
>NW_026870512.1:562500-573804 GCF_963576545.1 Limanda limanda
CGGGATCACCGTGACCCTGAGACTCGCGACGTCGGACCGCCGACAGCCGCCCAGGTTGCGTACTCGAGCCTGTTTTCTAGCTCGGTGATGTGAAGAAGAAGAAGAAGAAGAAGAAGAAGAAGAAGAAGAAGAAGAAGAAGAAGAAGAAGAAGAAGAAGAAGAAGAAGAAGAAGAAGAACAAGACGAAAAAGAGGAAGAAGGAAACTCATTTTTATCATTTTTTATAGCTACACACGACACACGCCGCGAAGACGTATGGCCCCTCTCTTGTCGTTCGGGATCACCGTGACCCTGAGACTCGCAACGTCGGACCAACCCGTCTCCCTCCGTTGTGTGCTGTAATATGTTCAACCCTGAGACTCGCGACTTCGGGCCAGCCTGGCCGCCCGCGTTGCGTACTCGAGCCTGTTTTCTAGCTCGGTGATGTGAAGAAGAAGAAGAAGAACAACAAGATGAACAAGAGGAAGAAGGAAACTCATTTTTATTATTTTTTATAGCTACACAGGACACACGCAAAGATGTATGGCCCGTCTCTTGTCGTTCGGGATCACCGTAACCCTGAGACTCGCGACGTTGGACCGCCGACGGCCGCCCGGGTTGCGTACTCGAGCCTGTTCTTGCTCGCACAGCCCACCACACATCAGCACGCGAACGAAGGGCAATAGAAAAGGCAACAGCCGTTGCAGATGTATTTGGCGCAAATGCGACACCCACGACACACGCAAAGACGTATGGCCCGTCTCTTGTCGTTCGGGATCACCGTGACCCTGAGACTCGCCACGTCGGACCGACCCGTCTCCCTCTGTTGTGTGCTGTAACCTGTTCAACCCTGAGACTCGCGACTTCAGGCCAGCCCGGCCGCCCGTGTTGCGTACTCGAGCCTGTTTTGTAGCTCGGTGATGTGAAGAAGAACAAGACGAAAAGAGTAAGAAGGAAACTCGTTTTTATAGCTACACACAACACACGCCGCATAGACGTATGGCCCGTCTCTTGTCGTTCGGGATCACCGTGACCCTGAGACTCGCGACGTCGGACCGCCGACAGCCGCCCAGGTTGCGTACTCGAGCCTGTTTTCTAGCTCGGTGATGTGAAGAAGAAGAAGAAGAAGAAGAAGAAGAAGAAGAAGAAGAAGAAGAAGAAGAAGAAGAAGAAGAAGAAGAAGAAGAAAAACAAGAACAAGAACAAGAACAAGACGAACAAGAGGAAGAAGGAAACTCCTTTTTATTATTTTTTATAGCTACACACGACACATGCAAGGACGTATGGCCCGTCTCTTGTCGTTCGGGATCACGGAGACCCTGAGACTCGCGACGTCGGACCGCCGACGTCCGCCCGGGTTGCGTACTCGAGCCTGTTCTTGCTCGCACAGCCCACCACACATCAGCATGCGCACGAAGGGCAATAGAAAAGGCAACAGCCCTTGCAGATGTATTTGGCGCACAAAAGACACCCACGACACACGCAAAGACGTATGGCCCGTCTCTTGTCGTTCGGGATCACCGTGACCCTGAGACTTGCGACGTCGGACCGACCCGTATCCCTCCGTTGTGTGCTGTAACATGTTCAACCCTGAGACTCGCAACTTCGGGCCAGCCTGGCCGCCCGCGTTGCGTACTCAAGCCTGTTTTCTAGCTCGGTGATGTGAAGAAGAAGAAGAAGAAGAAGAAGAAGAAGAAGAAGAAGAAGAAGAAGAAGAAGAAGAAGAAGAAGAAGAAGAAGAAGAAGAAGAAGAAGAAGAAGAAGAAGAAGAACAAGACGAAAAAGAGGAAGAAGGAAACTCATTTTTATCATTTTTTATAGCTACACACGACACACGCCGCAAAGACGTATGGCCCCTCTCTTGTCGTTCGGGATCACCGTGACCCTTAGACTCGCAACGTCGGACCAACCCGTCTCCCTCCGTTGTGTGCTGTAATATGTTCAACCCTGAGAATCGCGACTTCGGGCCAGCCTGGCCGCCCGCGTTGCGTACTCGAGCCTGTTTTCTAGCTCGGTGATGTGAAGAAGAAGAAGAAGAACAACAAGACGAACAAGAGGAAGAAGGAAACTCATTTTTATTATTTTTTATAGCTACACAGGACACACGCAAAGATGTATGGCCCGTCTCTTGTCGTTCGGGATCACCGTAACCCTGAGACTCGCGACGTTGGACCGCCGACGGCCGCCCGGGTTGCGTACTCGAGCCTGTTCTTGCTCGCACAGCCCACCACACATCAGCACGCGAACGAAGGGCAATAGAAAAGGCAACAGCCGTTGCAGATGTATTTGGCGCACATGCGACACCCACGACACACGCAAAGACGTATGGCCCGTCTCTTGTCGTTCGGGATCACCGCGACCCTTAGACTCGCGACTTCGGACCAACACGTCTCCCTCCGTTGTGTGCTGTAACATGTTCAGCCCTGAGAGTCGCGACTTCGGGCCAGCATGGCCGCCCGCGTTGCGTACTCGAGCCTGTTTTCTAGCTCGGTGATGTGAAGAAGAAGAAGAACAACAAAACGAACAAGAGGAAGAAGGAAACTCCTTTTTATTATTTTTTATAGCTACACACGACACATGCAAGGACGTATGGCCCGTCTCTTGTCGTTCGGGATCACGGAGACCCTGAGACTCGCGACGTCGGACCGCCGACGTCCGCCCGGGTTGCGTACTCGAGCCTGTTCTTGCTCGCACAGCCCACCACATATCAGCATGCGCACGAAGGGCAATAGAAAAGGCAACAGCCCTTGCAGATGTATTTGGCGCACAAAAGACACCCACGACACACGCAAAGACGTATGGCCCGTCTCTTGTCGTTCGGGATCACCGTGACCCTGAGACTTGCGACGTCGGACCGACCCGTATCCCTCCGTTGTGTGCTGTAACATGTTCAACCCTGAGACTCGCAACTTCGGGCCAGCCTGGCCGCCCGCGTTGCGTACTCGAGCTTGTTTTCTAGCTCGGTGATGTGAAGAAGAAGAAGAAGAAGAAGAAGAAGAAGAAGAAGAAGAAGAAGAAGAAGAAGTAGAAGAAGAAGAAGAAGAAGAAGAAGAAGAAGAAGAAGAAGAAGAAGAAGAACAAGACGAACAAGAGGAAGAAGGCAACTCATTTTTATTATTTTTTATAGCTACACACGACACACGCCGCAAAGACGATGGCCCGTCTCTTGACGTTCGGGATCACCGTGACCCTGAGACTCGCGACGTCGGACCGCCGACGGCCGCCCGGGTTGCGTACTCGAGCCTGTTCTTGCTCGCACAGCCCACCACACATCAGCACGCGAACGAAGGGCAATAGAAAAGGCAACAGCCCTTGCAGATGTATTTGGCGCACATGCAACACCCACGACACACGCAAGGACGATGGCCCGTCTCAAGTCGTTCGGGATCACCGCGACCCTTAGACTCGCGACTTCGGACCAACACGTCTCCCTCCGTTGTGTGCTGTAACATGTTCAGCCCTGAGAGTCGCGACTTCGGGCCAGCATGGCCGCCCGCGTTGCGTACTCGAGCCTGTTTTCTAGCTCGGTGATGTGAAGAAGAAGAAGAACAACAAAACGAACAAGAGGAAGAAGGAAACTCATTTTTATTATTTTTTATAGCTACACACGACACACGCAAAGATGTATGGCCCGTCTCTTGTCGTTCGGGATCACCGTGACCCTGAGTCTTGCGATGTCGGACTGCCGACAGCCGCCCGGGTTGCGTACTCGAGCCTGTTCTTGCTCGCACAGCCCACCACACATCAGCACGCGAACGAAGGGCAATAGAAAAGGCAACAGCCCTTGCAGATGTATTTGGCGCACATGCGACACCCACGACACACTCAAAGACGTATGGCCTGTCTCTTGTCGTTCGGGATCACCCTGACCCTGAGACTTGCAACGTCGGACCGACCCGTCTCCCTCAGTTGTGTGCTGTAACATGTTCAACCCTGAGACTCACGACTTCGGGCCAGCCTTACCACCCGCGTTGCGTACTCAAGCCTGTTTTCTAGCTCGGTGATGTGAAGAAGAAGAAGAAGAAGAAGAAGAAGAAGAAGAAGAAGAAGAAGAACAAGACGAAAAAGAGGAAGAAGGAAACTCATTTTTATCATTTTTTATAGCTACACACGACACACGCCGCGAAGACGTATGGCCCCTCTCTTGTCGTTCGGGATCACCGTGACCCTTAGACTCGCAACGTCGGACCAACCCGTCTCCCTCCGTTGTGTGCTGTAATATGTTCAACCCTGAGACTCGCGACTTCGGGCCAGCCTGGCCGCCCGCGTTGCGTACTCGAGCCTGTTTTCTAGCTCGGTGATGTGAAGAAGAAGAAGAAGAACAACAAGATGAACAAGAGGAAGAAGGAAACTCATTTTTATTATTTTTTATAGCTACACAGGACACACGCAAAGATGTATGGCCCGTCTCTTGTCGTTCGGGATCACCGTAACCCTGAGACTCGCGACGTTGGACCGCCGACGGCCGCCCGGGTTGCGTACTCGAGCCTGTTCTTGCTCGCACAGCCCACCACACATCAGCACGCGAACGAAGGGCAATAGAAAAGGCAACAGCCGTTGCAGATGTATTTGGCGCAAATGCGACACCCACGACACACGCAAAGACGTATGGCCCGTCTCTTGTCGTTCGGGATCACCGTGACCCTGAGACTCGCCACGTCGGACCGACCCGTCTCCCTCTGTTGTGTGCTGTAACCTGTTCAACCCTGAGACTCGCGACTTCAGGCCAGCCCGGCCGCCCGTGTTGCGTACTCGAGCCTGTTTTGTAGCTCGGTGATGTGAAGAAGAACAAGACGAAAAGAGTAAGAAGGAAACTCGTTTTTATAGCTACACACAACACACGCCGCATAGACGTATGGCCCGTTTCTTGTCGTTCGGGATCACCGTGACCCTGAGACTCGCGACGTCGGACCGCCGACAGCCGCCCAGGTTGCGTACTCGAGCCTGTTTTCTAGCTCGGTGATGTGAAGAAGAAGAAGAAGAAGAAGAAGAAGAAGAAGAAGAAGAAGAAGAAGAAGAAGAAGAAGAAGAAGAAGAAGAAGAAGAAGAAGAAGAAGAAGAAAAACAAGAACAAGAACAAGAACAAGACGAACAAGAGGAAGAAGGAAACTCCTTTTTATTATTTTTTATAGCTACACACGACACATGCAAGGACGTATGGCCCGTCTCTTGTCGTTCGGGATCACGGAGACCCTGAGACTCGCGACGTCGGACCGCCGACGTCCGCCCGGGTTGCGTACTCGAGCCTGTTCTTGCTCGCACAGCCCACCACACATCAGCATGCGCACGAAGGGCAATAGAAAAGGCAACAGCCCTTGCAGATGTATTTGGCGCACAAAAGACACCCACGACACACGCAAAGACGTATGGCCCGTCTCTTGTCGTTCGGGATCACCGTGACCCTGAGACTTGCGACGTCGGACCGACCCGTATCCCTCCGTTGTGTGCTGTAACATGTTCAACCCTGAGACTCGCAACTTCGGGCCAGCCTGGCCGCCCGCGTTGCGTACTCGAGCTTGTTTTCTAGCTCGGTGATGTGAAGAAGAAGAAGAAGAAGAAGAAGTAGAAGAAGAAGAAGAAGAAGAAGAAGAAGAAGAAGAAGAAGAAGAAGAAGAAGAAGAAGAAGAAGAAGAAGAAGAACAAGACGAACAAGAGAAAGAAGGCAACTCATTTTTATTATTTTTTATAGCTACACACGACACACGCCGCAAAGACGATGGCCCGTCTCTTGACGTTCGGGATCACCGTGACCCTGAGACTCGCGACGTCGGACCGCCGACGGCCGCCCGGGTTGCGTACTCGAGCCTGTTCTTGCTCGCACAGCCCACCACACATCAGCACGCGAACGAAGGGCAATAGAAAAGGCAACAGCCCTTGCAGATGTATTTGGCGCACATGCAACACCCACGACACACGCAAGGACGATGGCCCGTCTCAAGTCGTTCGGGATCACCGCGACCCTTAGACTCGCGACTTCGGACCAACACGTCTCCCTCCGTTGTGTGCTGTAACATGTTCAGCCCTGAGAGTCGCGACTTCGGGCCAGCATGGCCGCCCGCGTTGCGTACTCGAGCCTGTTTTCTAGCTCGGTGATGTGAAGAAGAAGAAGAACAACAAAACGAACAAGAGGAAGAAGGAAACTCATTTTTATTATTTTTTATAGCTACACACGACACACGCAAAGATGTATGGCCCGTCTCTTGTCGTTCGGGATCACCGTGACCCTGAGTCTTGCGATGTCGGACTGCCGACAGCCGCCCGGGTTGCGTACTCGAGCCTGTTCTTGCTCGCACAGCCCACCACACATCAGCACGCGAACGAAGGGCAATAGAAAAGGCAACAGCCCTTGCAGATGTATTTGGCGCACATGCGACACCCACGACACACTCAAAGACGTATGGCCTGTCTCTTGTCGTTCGGGATCACCCTGACCCTGAGACTTGCAACGTCGGACCCACCCGTCTCCCTCAGTTGTGTGCTGTAACATGTTCAACCCTGAGACTCACGACTTCGGGCCAGCCTTACCACCCGCGTTGCGTACTCAAGCCTGTTTTCTAGCTCGGTGATGTGAAGAAGAAGAAGAAGAAGAAGAAGAAGAAGAAGAAGAAGAAGAAGAAGAAGAAGAAGAAGAAGAAGAAGAAGAAGAAGAAGAACAAGACGAAAAAGAGGAAGAAGGAAACTCATTTTTATCATTTTTTATAGCTACACACGACACACGCCGCGAAGACGTATGGCCCCTCTCTTGTCGTTCGGGATCACCGTGACCCTTAGACTCGCAACGTCGGACCAACCCGTCTCCCTCCGTTGTGTGCTGTAATATGTTCAACCCTGAGAATCGCGACTTCGGGCCAGCCTGGCCGCCCGCGTTGCGTACTCGAGCCTGTTTTCTAGCTCGGTGATGTGAAGAAGAAGAAGAAGAACAACAAGACGAACAAGAGGAAGAAGGAAACTCATTTTTATTATTTTTTATAGCTACACAGGACACACGCAAAGATGTATGGCCCGTCTCTTGTCGTTCGGGATCACCGTAACCCTGAGACTCGCGACGTTGGACCGCCGACGGCCGCCCGGGTTGCGTACTCGAGCCTGTTCTTGCTCGCACAGCCCACCACACATCAGCACGCGAACGAAGGGCAATAGAAAAGGCAACAGCCGTTGCAGATGTATTTGGCGCACATGCGACACCCACGACACACGCAAAGACGTATGGCCCGTCTCTTGTCGTTCGGGATCACCGTGACCCTGAGACTCGCCACGTCGGACCGACCCGTCTCCCTCCGTTGTGTGCTGTAACCTGTTCAACCCTGAGACTCGCGACTTCAGGCCAGCCCGGCCGCCCGTGTTGCGTACTCGAGCCTGTTTTGTAGCTCGGTGATGTGAAGAAGAACAAGACGAAAAGAGTAAGAAGGAAACTCGTTTTTATAGCTACACACAACACACGCCGCATAGACGTATGGCCCGTCTCTTGTCGTTCGGGATCACCGTGACCCTGAGACTCGCGACGTCGGACCGCCGACAGCCGCCCAGGTTGCGTACTCGAGCCTGTTTTCTAGCTCGGTGATGTGAAGAAGAAGAAGAAGAAGAAGAAGAAGAAGAAGAAGAAGAAGAAGAAGAAGAAGAAGAAGAAGAAGAAGAAGAAGAAGAACAAGACGAAAAAGAGGAAGAAGGAAACTCATTTTTATCATTTTTTATAGCTACACACGACACATGCCGCGAAGACGTATGGCCCCTCTCTTGTCGTTCGGGATCACCGTGACCCTTAGACTCGCAACGTCGGACCAACCCGTCTCCCTCCGTTGTGTGCTGTAATATGTTCAACCCTGAGACTCGCGACTTCGGGCCAGCCTGGCCGCCCGCGTTGCGTACTCGAGCCTGTTTTCTAGCTCGGTGATGTGAAGAAGAAGAAGAAGAACAACAAGATGAACAAGAGGAAGAAGGAAACTCATTTTTATTATTTTTTATAGCTACACAGGACACACGCAAAGATGTATGGCCCGTCTCTTGTCGTTCGGGATCACCGTAACCCTGAGACTCGCGACGTTGGACCGCCGACGGCCGCCCGGGTTGCGTACTCGAGCCTGTTCTTGCTCGCACAGCCCACCACACATCAGCACGCGAACGAAGGGCAATAGAAAAGGCAACAGCCGTTGCAGATGTATTTGGCGCAAATGCGACACCCACGACACACGCAAAGACGTATGGCCCGTCTCTTGTCGTTCGGGATCACCGTGACCCTGAGACTCGCCACGTCGGACCGACCCGTCTCCCTCTGTTGTGTGCTGTAACCTGTTCAACCCTGAGACTCGCGACTTCAGGCCAGCCCGGCCGCCCGTGTTGCGTACTCGAGCCTGTTTTGTAGCTCGGTGATGTGAAGAAGAACAAGACGAAAAGAGTAAGAAGGAAACTCGTTTTTATAGCTACACACAACACACGCCGCATAGACGTATGGCCCGTCTCTTGTCGT
Source organism: Limanda limanda (assembly GCF_963576545.1). Lineage (NCBI taxonomy): Eukaryota > Metazoa > Chordata > Actinopteri > Pleuronectiformes > Pleuronectidae > Limanda > Limanda limanda. The sequence goes on from NW_026870512.1 coordinate 570,944, forward strand.
TCGGGATCACCGTGACCCTGAGACTCGCGACGTCGGACCGCCGACAGCCGCCCAGGTTGCGTACTCGAGCCTGTTTTCTAGCTCGGTGATGTGAAGAAGAAGAAGAAGAAGAAGAAGAAGAAGAAGAAGAAGAAGAAGAAGAAGAAGAAGAAGAAGAAGAAGAAGAAGAAGAAGAAGAAGAAAAACAAGAACAAGAACAAGAACAAGAACAAGACGAACAAGAGGAAGAAGGAAACTCCTTTTTATTATTTTTTATAGCTACACACGACACATGCAAGGACGTATGGCCCGTCTCTTGTCGTTCGGGATCACGGAGACCCTGAGACTCGCGACGTCGGACCGCCGACGTCCGCCCGGGTTGCGTACTCGAGCCTGTTCTTGCTCGCACAGCCCACCACACATCAGCATGCGCACGAAGGGCAATAGAAAAGGCAACAGCCCTTGCAGATGTATTTGGCGCACAAAAGACACCCACGACACACGCAAAGACGTATGGCCCGTCTCTTGTCGTTCGGGATCACCGTGACCCTGAGACTTGCGACGTCGGACCGACCCGTATCCCTCCGTTGTGTGCTGTAACATGTTCAACCCTGAGACTCGCAACTTCGGGCCAGCCTGGCCGCCCGCGTTGCGTACTCGAGCTTGTTTTCTAGCTCGGTGATGTGAAGAAGAAGAAGAAGAAGAAGAAGTAGAAGAAGAAGAAGAAGAAGAAGAAGAAGAAGAAGAAGAAGAAGAAGAAGAAGAAGAAGAAGAAGAAGAAGAACAAGACGAACAAGAGAAAGAAGGCAACTCATTTTTATTATTTTTTATAGCTACACACGACACACGCCGCAAAGACGATGGCCCGTCTCAAGTCGTTCGGGATCACCGCGACCCTTAGACTCGCGACTTCGGACCAACACGTCTCCCTCCGTTGTGTGCTGTAACATGTTCAGCCCTGAGAGTCGCGACTTCGGGCCAGCATGGCCGCCCGCGTTGCGTACTCGAGCCTGTTTTCTAGCTCGGTGATGTGAAGAAGAAGAAGAACAACAAAACGAACAAGAGGAAGAAGGAAACTCATTTTTATTATTTTTTATAGCTACACACGACACACGCAAAGATGTATGGCCCGTCTCTTGTCGTTCGGGATCACCGTGACCCTGAGTCTTGCGATGTCGGACTGCCGACAGCCGCCCGGGTTGCGTACTCGAGCCTGTTCTTGCTCGCACAGCCCACCACACATCAGCACGCGAACGAAGGGCAATAGAAAAGGCAACAGCCCTTGCAGATGTATTTGGCGCACATGCGACACCCACGACACACTCAAAGACGTATGGCCTGTCTCTTGTCGTTCGGGATCACCCTGACCCTGAGACTTGCAACGTCGGACCCACCCGTCTCCCTCAGTTGTGTGCTGTAACATGTTCAACCCTGAGACTCACGACTTCGGGCCAGCCTTACCACCCGCGTTGCGTACTCAAGCCTGTTTTCTAGCTCGGTGATGTGAAGAAGAAGAAGAAGAAGAAGAAGAAGAAGAAGAAGAAGAAGAAGAAGAAGAAGAAGAAGAAGAAGAAGAAGAAGAAGAAGAAGAAGAAGAACAAGACGAAAAAGAGGAAGAAGGAAACTCATTTTTATCATTTTTTATAGCTACACACGACACACGCCGCGAAGACGTATGGCCCCTCTCTTGTCGTTCGGGATCACCGTGACCCTTAGACTCGCAACGTCGGACCAACCCGTCTCCCTCCGTTGTGTGCTGTAATATGTTCAACCCTGAGAATCGCGACTTCGGGCCAGCCTGGCCGCCCGCGTTGCGTACTCGAGCCTGTTTTCTAGCTCGGTGATGTGAAGAAGAAGAAGAAGAACAACAAGACGAACAAGAGGAAGAAGGAAACTCATTTTTATTATTTTTTATAGCTACACAGGACACACGCAAAGATGTATGGCCCGTCTCTTGTCGTTCGGGATCACCGTAACCCTGAGACTCGCGACGTTGGACCGCCGACGGCCGCCCGGGTTGCGTACTCGAGCCTGTTCTTGCTCGCACAGCCCACCACACATCAGCACGCGAACGAAGGGCAATAGAAAAGGCAACAGCCGTTGCAGATGTATTTGGCGCACATGCGACACCCACGACACACGCAAAGACGTATGGCCCGTCTCTTGTCGTTCGGGATCACCGTGACCCTGAGACTCGCCACGTCGGACCGACCCGTCTCCCTCCGTTGTGTGCTGTAACCTGTTCAACCCTGAGACTCGCGACTTCAGGCCAGCCCGGCCGCCCGTGTTGCGTACTCGAGCCTGTTTTGTAGCTCGGTGATGTGAAGAAGAACAAGACGAAAAGAGTAAGAAGGAAACTCGTTTTTATAGCTACACACAACACACGCCGCATAGACGTATGGCCCGTCTCTTGTCGTTCGGGATCACCGTGACCCTGAGACTCGCGACGTCGGACCGCCGACAGCCGCCCAGGTTGCGTACTCGAGCCTGTTTTCTAGCTCGGTGATGTGAAGAAGAAGAAGAAGAAGAAGAAGAAGAAGAAGAGGAAGAAGAAGAAAAACAAGAACAAGAACAAGAACAAGAACAAGAACAAGAACAAGAACAAGAACAAGACGAACAAGAGGAAGAAGGAAACTCCTTTTTATTATTTTTTATAGCTACACACGACACATGCAAGGACGTATGGCCCGTCTCTTGTCGTTCGGGATCACGGAGACCCTGAGACTCGCGACGTCGGACCGCCGACGTCCGCCCGGGTTGCGTACTCGAGCCTGTTCTTGCTCGCACAGCCCACCACACATCAGCATGCGAACGAAGGGCAATAGAAAAGGCAACAGCCCTTGCAGATGTATTTGGCGCACAAAAGACACCCACGACACACG
>NW_026870513.1:0-64710 GCF_963576545.1 Limanda limanda
TCCAGCGCTTTTCTGACACTTGGGCTGATATGTGATGAAAAAGTCAGAAATGTTAACCATTGCTTCCAAAAAAGGCTTATCTCCCCGTTTCCAGCTGTTTAGTGACATTTGGGATGATGTGTGATGAAAAATTCAAGAATTTAACCATTTCTTCCAAAAAAGGCTTATCTCCCTGTTTCCAGCGCTTTTCTGACACTTGGGCTGACATGTGATGAAAAAGTCAGAAAACTTAATCAATGCTTCCAAAAAAGGCTTATCTCCCCGTTTCCAGCTGTTTAGTGACATTTGGGATTATGTGTGATGAAAAATTCAAGAATTTAACCTTTTCTTCCAAAAAAGGCATATCTCCCTGTTTCCAGCGCTTTTCTGAAACTGGAGCTGATATGTTATGAAAAAGTCAAAATGTTAACCATTGCTTCCAAAAAAGGCTTATCTCCCCGTTTCCAGCTGTATAGTGACATTTGGGATGATGTGTGATGAAAAATTCAAGAATTTAACCATTTCTTCCAAAAAAGGCTTATCTCCCTGTTTCCAGCGCTTTTCTGACACTTGGGCTGACATGTGATGAAAAAGTCAGAAATCTTAATCAATGCTTCCAAAAAAGGCTTATCTCCCCGTTTCCAGCTGTTTAGTGACATTTGGGATGATGTGTGATGAAAAATTCAAGAATTTAACCATTTCTTCCAAAAAAGGCTTATCTCCCTGTTTCCAGCGCTTTTCTGACACTTGGGCTGACATGTGATGAAAAAGTCAGAAAACTTAATCAATGCTTCCAAAAAAGGCTTATCTCCCCGTTTCCAGCTGTTTAGTGACATTTGGGATTATGTGTGATGAAAAATTCAAGAATTTAACCTTTTCTTCCAAAAAAAGGCAGATCTCCCTGTCTCCAGCGCTTTTCTGACACTGGAGCTGATATGTGATGAAAAAGTCAAAATGTTAACCATTGCTTCCAAAAAAGGCTTATCTCCCTTTTTCCAGCTGTTTAGTGACATTTGGGATGATGTGTGATGAAAAATTCAAGAATTTAACCTTTTCTTCCACAAAAAGGCAGATCTCCCTGTCTCCAGCGCTTTTCTGACACTGGAGCTGATATGTGATGAAAAAGTCAAAATGTTAACCATTGCTTCCCAAAAAGGCTTATCTCCCCGTTTCCAGCTGTTTGGTGACATTTGGGATGATGTGTGATGAAAAATTCAAGAATTTAACCATTTCTTCCAAAAAAGGCTTATCTCCCTGTTTCCAGCGCTTTTCTGACACTTGGGCTGACATGTGATGAAAAAGTCAGAAAACTTAATCAATGCTTCCAAAAAAGGCTTATCTCCCCGTTTCCAGCTCTTTAGTGACATTTGGGATGATGTGTGATGAAAAATTCAAGAATTTAACCTTTTCTTCCAAAAAAAGGCAGATCTCCCTGTCTCCAGCGCTTTTCTGACACTGGAGCTGATATGTGATGAAAAAGTCAAAATGTTAACCATTGCTTCCAAAAAAGGCTTATCTCCCCGTTTCCAGCTGTTTAGTGACATTTGGGATGATGTGTGATGAAAAATTCAAGAATTTAACCATTTCTTCCAAAAAAGGCATATCTCCCTGTTTCCTGCGCTTTTCTGACACTTGGGCTGACATGTGATGAAAAAGTCAGAAATCTTAATCAATGCTTCCAAAAAAGGCTTATCTCCCCGTTTCCAGCTGTTTAGTGACATTTGGGATGATGTGTGATGAAAAATTCAAGAATTTAACCTTTTCTTCCAAAAAAAGGCAGATCTCCCTGTCTCCAGCGCTTTTCTGACACTGGAGCTGATATGTGATGAAAAAGTCAAAATGTTAACCATTGCTTCCAAAAAAGGCTTACCTCCCCGTTTCCAGCTGTTTAGTGACATTTGGGATGATGTGTGATGAAAAATTCAAGAATTTAACCATTTCTTCCAAAAAAGGCTTATCTCCCTGTTTCCAGCGCTTTTCTGACACTTGGGCTGACATGTGATGAAAAAGTCAGAAATCTTAATCAATGCTTCCAAAAAAGGCTTATCTCCCCGTTTCCAGCTGTTTAGTGACATTTGGGATGATGTGTGATGAAAAATTCAAGGATTTAACCATTTCTTCCAAAAAAGGCATATCTCCCTGTTTCCAGCGCTTTTCTGACACTGGAGCTGATATGTGATGGAAAAGTCAGAAATCTTAATCAATGCTTCCAAAAAAGGCTTATCTCCCCGTTTCCAGCTGTTTAGTGACATTTGGGATGATGTGTGATGAAAAATTTAAGAATTTAACCTTTTCTTCCAAAAAAAGGCAGATCTCCCTGTCTCCAGCGCTTTTCTGACACTGGAGCTGATATGTGATGAAAAAGTCAAAATGTTAACCATTGCTTCCAAAAAAGGCTTATCTCCCCGTTTCCAGCTGTTTAGTGACATTTGGGATGATGTGTGATGAAAAATTCAAGAATTTAACCATTTCTTCCAAAAAAGGCTTATCTCCCTGTTTCCAGCGCTTTTCTGACACTTGGGCTGACATGTGATGAAAAAGTCAGAAATCTTAATCAATGCTTCAAAAAAAGGCTTATCTCCCCGTTTCCAGCTGTTTAGTGACATTTGGGATGATGTGTGATGAAAAATTCAAGAATTTAACCAATTCTTCCAAAAAAAGGCATATCTCCCTGTTTCCAGCGCTTTTCTGACACTTGGGCTGACATGTGATGAAAAAGTCAGAAATCTTAATCAATGCTTCCAAAAAAGGCTTATCTCCCCGTTTCCAGCTGTTTAGTGACATTTGGGATGATGTGTGATGAAAAATTCAAGGATTTAACCATTTCTTCCAAAAAAAGGCATATCTCCCTGTTTCCAGCGCTTTTCTGACACTGGAGCTGATATGTGATGAAAAAGTCAGAAATCTTAATCAATGCTTCCAAAAAAGGCTTATCTCCCCATTTCCAGCTGTTTAGTGACAGTTGGGATGATGTGTGATGAAAAATTTAAGAATTTAACCTTATCTTCCAAAAAAAGGCAGATCTCCCTGTCTCCAGCGCTTTTCTGACACTGGAGCTGATAAGTGATGAAAAAGTCAAAATGTTAACCATTGCTTCCAAAAAAGGCTTATCTCCCCGTTTCCAGCTGTTTAGTGACATTTGGGATGATGTGTGATGAAAAATTCAAGAATTTAACCATTTCTTCCAAAAAAGGCTTATATCCCTGTTTCCAGCGCTTTTCTGACACTTGGGCTGACATGTGATGAAAAAGTCAGAAATCTTAATCAATGCTTCCAAAAAAGGCTTATCTCCCCGTTTCCAGCTGTTTAGTGACATTTGGGATGATGTGTGATGAAAAATTCAAGAATTTAACCTTTTCTTCCAAAAAAGGCTTATCTCCCTGTCTCCAGAGCTTTTCTGACACTGGAGCTGATATGTGATGAAAAAGTCAAAATGTTAACCATTGCTTCCAAAAAAGGCTTATCTCCCCGTTTCCAGCTGTTTAGTGACATTTGGGATGATGTGTGATGAAAAATTCAAGAATTTAACATATCTTCCAAAAAAGGCTTATCTCCCTGTTTCCAGCGCTTTTCTGACACTTGGGCTGACATGTGATGAAAAAGTCAGAAATCTTAATCAATGCTTCCAAAAAAGGCTTATCTCCCCGTTTCCAGCTGTTTAGTGACATATGGGATGATGTGTGATGAAAAATTCAAGAATTTAACCTTTTCTTCCAAAAAAAGGCAGATCTCCCTGTCTCCAGCGCTTTTCTGACACTGGAGCTGATATGTGATGAAAAAGTCAAAATGTTAACCATTGCTTCCAAAAAAGGCTTATCTCCCCGTTTCCAGCTGTTTAGTGACATTTGGGATGATGTGTGATGAAAAATTCAAGAATTTAACCATTTCTTCCAAAAAAGGCTTATCTCCCTGTTTCCAGCGCTTTTCTGACACTTGGGCTGACATGTGATGAAAAAGTCAGAAATCTTAATCAATGCTTCCAAAAAAGGCTTATCTCCCCGTTTCCAGCTGTTTAGTGACATTTGGGATGATGTGTGATGAAAAATTCAAGAATTTAACCATTTCTTCCAAAAAAAGGCATATCTCCCTGTTTCCAGCGCTTTTCTGACACTGGAGCTGATATGTGATGAAAAAGTCAAAATGTTAACCATTGCTTCCAAAAAAGGATAATCTCCCCGTTTCCAGCTGTTCAGTGAATTTGGGATGATGTGTGATGAAAAATTCAAGAATTTCACCATTTCTTCTAAAAAAAGGCTAATCTCCCTGTTTCCAGCGCTTTTCTGACACTGGAGCTGATATGTGATGAAAAAGTCAAAACGTTAACCATTGCTTCCAAAAAAGGCTTATCTCCCCGTTTCCAGCTGTTTAGTGACATTTGGGATGATGTGTGATGAAAAATGCAAGAATTTAAACATTTCTTCCAAAAAAGGCTTATCTCCCTGTTTCCAGCGCTTTTCTGACAGTTGGGCTGATATGTGATGAAAAAGTCAAAATGTTAACCATTGCTTCCAAAAAAGGCTTATCTCCCCGTTTCCAGCTGTTTAGTGACATTTGGGATGATGTGTGATGAAAAATTCAAGAATTTAACCAATTCTTCAAAAAAAAGGCATATCTCCCTGTTTCCAGCGCTTTTCTGACACTTGGATGGATTTGTATTTATATAGCGCTTTTCTAGTCTGATGATGACCACTCAAAGCGCTTTACAGTACAGTTTCACATTTACCCATTCACACACACATTCATACAGTGCATCTACTTGCAGCACTTTGTTATTCTATGGGAGGCCATGCAGGGTTCAGCATCTTGCCCAAGGACACTTCGGGATGCAGATGGTTCAGACTGGGGATCGAACCGCCGACCTTCAGGTTGGAGGACGACCACTCTACCCCTTGGGCTGACATGTGATGAAAAAGTCAGAAATCTTAATCAATGCTTCCAAAAAAGGCTTATCTCCCCGTTTCCAGCTGTTTAGTGACATTTGGGATGATGTGTTATGAAAAATTCAAGAATTTAACCATTTCTTCCAAAAAAGGCATATCTCCCTGTTTCCAGCGCTTTTCTGACACTGGAGCTGATATGTGATGAAAAAGTCAAAATGTTAACCATTGCTTCCAAAAAAGGCTTATCTCCCCATTTCCAGCTGTTTAGTGACATTTGGGATGATGTGTGATGAAAAATTCAAGAATTTAACCTTTTCTTCCAAAAAAGGCTTATCTCCCTGTCTCCAGCGCTTTTCTGACACTGAAGCTGATATGTGATGAAAAAGTCAAAATGTTAACCATTGCTTCCAAAAAAGGCTTATCTCCCCGTTTCCAGCTGTTTAGTGACATTTGGGATGATGTGTGATGAAAAATTCAAGAATTTAACCATTTCTTCCAAAAAAGGCTTATCTCCCTGTTTCCAGCGCTTTTCTGACACTTGGGCTGACATGTGATGAAGAAGTCAGAAATCTTAATCAATGCTTCCAAAAAAGGCTTATCTCCCCGTTTCCAGCTGTTTAGTGACATTTGGGATGATGTGTGATGAAAAATTCAAGAATTTAACCTTTTCTTCCAAAAAAAGGCAGATCTCCCTGTCTCCAGCGCTTTTCTGACACTGGAGCTGATATGTGATGAAAAAGTCAAAATGTTAACCATTGCTTCCAAAAAAGGCTTATCTCCCCGTTTCCAGCTGTTTAGTGACATTTGGGATGATGTGTGATGAAAAATTCAAGAATTTAACCATTTCTTCCAAAAAAGGCTTATCTCCCTGTTTCCAGCGCTTTTCTGACACTTGGGCTGACATGTGATGAAAAAGTCAGAAATCTTAATCAATGCTTCCAAAAAAGGCTTATCTCCCCGTTTCCAGCTGTTTAGTGACATTTGGGATGATGTGTGATGAAAAATTCAAGAATTTAACCATTTCTTCCAAAAAAGGCTTATCTCCCTGTTTCCAGCGCTTTTCTGACACTTGGGCTGACATGTGATGAAAAAGTCAGAAATCTTAATCAATGCTTCCAAAAAAGGCTTATCTCCCCGTTTCCAGCTGTTTAGTGACATTTGGGATGATGTGTGATGAAAAATTCAAGAATTTAACCATTTCTTCCAAAAAAGGCTTATCTCCCTGTTTCCAGCGCTTTTCTGACACTTGGGCTGACATGTGATGAAAAAGTCAGAAAACTTAATCAATGCTTCCAAAAAAGGCTTATCTCCCCGTTTCCAGCTGTTTAGTGACATTTGGGATTATGTGTGATGAAAAATTCAAGAATTTAACCTTTTCTTCCAAAAAAAGGCAGATCTCCCTGTCTCCAGCGCTTTTCTGACACTGGAGCTGATATGTGATGAAAAAGTCAAAATGTTAACCATTGCTTCCAAAAAAGGCTTATCTCCCTTTTTCCAGCTGTTTAGTGACATTTGGGATGATGTGTGATGAAAAATTCAAGAATTTAACCTTTTCTTCCAAAAAAAGGCAGATCTCCCTGTCTCCAGCGCTTTTCTGACACTGGAGCTGATATGTGATGAAAAAGTCAAAATGTTAACCATTGCTTCCCAAAAAGGCTTATCTCCCCGTTTCCAGCTGTTTGGTGACATTTGGGATGATGTGTGATGAAAAATTCAAGAATTTAACCATTTCTTCCAAAAAAGGCTTATCTCCCTGTTTCCAGCGCTTTTCTGACACTTGGGCTGACATGTGATGAAAAAGTCAGAAAACTTAATCAATGCTTCCAAAAAAGGCTTATCTCCCCGTTTCCAGCTGTTTAGTGACATTTGGGATGATGTGTGATGAAAAATTCAAGGATTTAACCATTTCTTCCAAAAAAGGCATATCTCCCTGTTTCCAGCGCTTTTCTGACACTGGAGCTGATATGTGATGGAAAAGTCAGAAATCTTAATCAATGCTTCCAAAAAAGGCTTATCTCCCCGTTTCCAGCTGTTTAGTGACATTTGGGATGATGTGTGATGAAAAATTTAAGAATTTAACCTTTTCTTCCAAAAAAAGGCAGATCTCCCTGTCTCCAGCGCTTTTCTGACACTGGAGCTGATATGTGATGAAAAAGTCAAAATGTTAACCATTGCTTCCAAAAAAGGCTTATCTCCCCGTTTCCAGCTGTTTAGTGACATTTGGGATGATGTGTGATGAAAAATTCAAGAATTTAACCATTTCTTCCAAAAAAGGCTTATCTCCCTGTTTCCAGCGCTTTTCTGACACTTGGGCTGACATGTGATGAAAAAGTCAGAAATCTTAATCAATGCTTCCAAAAAAGGCTTATCTCCCCGTTTCCAGCTGTTTAGTGACATTTGGGATGATGTGTGATGAAAAATTCAAGAATTTAACCTTTTCTTCCAAAAAAAGGAAGATCTCCCTGTCTCCAGCGCTTTTCTGACACTGGAGCTGATATGTGATGAAAAAGTCAAAATGTTAACCATTGCTTCCAAAAAAGGCTTATCTCCCCGTTTCCAGCTGTTTAGTGACATTTGGGATGATGTGTGATGAAAAATTCAAGAATTTAACCATTTCTTCCAAAAAAGGCTTATTTCCCTGTTTCCAGCGCTTTTCTGACACTTGGGCTGACATGTGATGAAAAAGTCAGAAATCTTAATCAATGCTTCCAAAAAAGGCTTATCTCCCCGTTTCCAGCTGTTTAGTGACATTTGGGATGATGTGTGATGAAAAATTCAAGAATTTAACCTTTTCTTCCAAAAAAAGGCAGATTTCCCTGTCTCCAGCGCTTTTCTGACACTGGAGCTGATATGTGATGAAAAAGTCAAAATGTTAACCATTGCTTCAAAAAAAGGCTTATCTCCCCGTTTCCAGCTGTTTAGTGACATTTGGGATGATGTGTGATGAAAAATTCAAGGATTTAACCATTTCTTCCAAAAAAGGCTTATCTCCCTGTTTCCAGCGCTTTTCTGACACTTGGGCTGACATGTGATGAAAAAGTCAGAAATCTTAATCAATGCTTCCAATAAAGGCTTATCTCCCCGTTTCCAGCTGTTTAGTGACATTTGGGATGATGTGTGATGAAAAATTCAAGAATTTAACCTTTTCTTCCAAAAAAAGGCAGATCTCCCTGTCTCCAGCGCTTTTCTGACACTGGAGCTGATATGTGATGAAAAAGTCAAAATGTTAACCATTGCTTCCAAAAAAGGCTTATCTCCCCGTTTCCAGCTGTTTAGTGACATTTGGGATGATGTGTGATGAAAAATTCAAGAATTTAACCTTTTCTTCCAAAAAAGGCTTATCTCCCTGTTTCCAGCGCTTTTCTGACACTTGGGCTGACATGTGATGAAAAAGTCAGAAATCTTAATCAATGCTTCCAAAAAAGGCTTATCTCCCCGTTTCCAGCTGTTTAGTGACATTTGGGATGATGTGTGATGAAAAATTCAAGAATTTAACCTTTTCTTCCAAAAAAAGGCAGATCTCCCTGTCTCCAGCGCTTTTCTGACACTGGAGCTGATATGTGATGAAAAAGTCAAAATGTTAACCATTGCTTCCAAAAAAGGCTTATCTCCCCGTTTCCAGCTGTTTAGTGACATTTGGGATGATGTGTGATGAAAAATTCAAGAATTTAACCTTTTCTTCCAAAAAAGGCTTATCTCCCTGTCTCCAGCGCTTTTCTGACACTGAAGCTGATATGTGATGAAAAAGTCAAAATGTTAACCATTGCTTCCAAAAAAGGCTTATCTCCCCGTTTCCAGCTGTTTAGTGACATTTGGGATGATGTGTGATGAAAAATTCAAGAATTTAACCATTTCTTCCAAAAAAGGCTTATCTCCCTGTTTCCAGCGCTTTTCTGACACTTGGGCTGACATGTGATGAAGAAGTCAGAAATCTTAATCAATGCTTCCAAAAAAGGCTTATCTCCCCGTTTCCAGCTGTTTAGTGACATTTGGGATGATGTGTGATGAAAAATTCAAGAATTTAACCTTTTCTTCCAAAAAAAGGCAGATCTCCCTGTCTCCAGCGCTTTTCTGACACTGGAGCTGATATGTGATGAAAAAGTCAAAATGTTAACCATTGCTTCCAAAAAAGGCTTATCTCCCCGTTTCCAGCTGTTTAGTGACATTTGGGATGATGTGTGATGAAAAATTCAAGAATTTAACCTTTTCTTCCAAAAAAGGCTTATCTCCCTGTTTCCAGCGCTTTTCTGACACTTGGGCTGACATGTGATGAAAAAGTCAGAAAACTTAATCAATGCTTCCAAAAAAGGCTTATCTCCCCGTTTCCAGCTCTTTAGTGACATTTGGGATGATGTGTGATGAAAAATTCAAGAATTTAACCTTTTCTTCCAAAAAAAGGCAGATCTCCCTGTCTCCAGCGCTTTTCTGACACTGGAGCTGATATGTGATGAAAAAGTCAAAATGTTAACCATTGCTTCCAAAAAAGGCTTATCTCCCCGTTTCCAGCTGTTTAGTGACATTTGGGATGATGTGTGATGAAAAATTCAAGAATTTAACCATTTCTTCCAAAAAAGGCATATCTCCCTGTTTCCTGCGCTTTTCTGACACTTGGGCTGACATGTGATGAAAAAGTCAGAAATCTTAATCAATGCTTCCAAAAAAGGCTTATCTCCCCGTTTCCAGCTGTTTAGTGACATTTGGGATGATGTGTGATGAAAAATTCAAGAATTTAACCTTTTCTTCCAAAAAAAGGCAGATCTCCCTGTCTCCAGCGCTTTTCTGACACTGGAGCTGATATGTGATGAAAAAGTCAAAATGTTAACCATTGCTTCCAAAAAAGGCTTATCTCCCCGTTTCCAGCTGTTTAGTGACATTTGGGATGATGTGTGATGAAAAATTCAAGAATTTAACCATTTCTTCCAAAAAAGGCTTATCTCCCTGTTTCCAGCGCTTTTCTGACACTTGGGCTGACATGTGATGAAAAAGTCAGAAATCTTAATCAATGCTTCCAAAAAAGGCTTATCTCCCCGTTTCCAGCTGTTTAGTGACATTTGGGATGATGTGTGATGAAAAATTCAAGAATTTAACCAATTCTTCCAAAAAAAGGCATATCTCCCTGTTTCCAGCGCTTTTCTGACACTTGGGCTGACATGTGATGAAAAAGTCAGAAATCTTAATCAATGCTTCCAAAAAAGGCTTATCTCCCCGTTTCCAGCTGTTTAGTGACATTTGGGATGATGTGTGATGAAAAATTCAAGGATTTAACCATTTCTTCCAAAAAAAGGCATATCTCCCTGTTTCCAGCGCTTTTCTGACACTGGAGCTGATATGTGATGAAAAAGTCAGAAATCTTAATCAATGCTTCCAAAAAAGGCTTATCTCCCCATTTCCAGCTGTTTAGTGACAGTTGGGATGATGTGTGATGAAAAATTTAAGAATTTAACCTTATCTTCCAAAAAAAGGCAGATCTCCCTGTCTCCAGCGCTTTTCTGACACTGGAGCTGATAAGTGATGAAAAAGTCAAAATGTTAACCATTGCTTCCAAAAAAGGCTTATCTCCCCGTTTCCAGCTGTTTAGTGACATTTGGGATGATGTGTGATGAAAAATTCAAGAATTTAACCATTTCTTCCAAAAAAGGCTTATATCCCTGTTTCCAGCGCTTTTCTGACACTTGGGCTGACATGTGATGAAAAAGTCAGAAATCTTAATCAATGCTTCCAAAAAAGGCTTATCTCCCCGTTTCCAGCTGTTTAGTGACATTTGGGATGATGTGTGATGAAAAATTCAAGAATTTAACCTTTTCTTCCAAAAAAGGCTTATCTCCCTGTCTCCAGAGCTTTTCTGACACTGGAGCTGATATGTGATGAAAAAGTCAAAATGTTAACCATTGCTTCCAAAAAAGGCTTATCTCCCCGTTTCCAGCTGTTTAGTGACATTTGGGATGATGTGTGATGAAAAATTCAAGAATTTAACATATCTTCCAAAAAAGGCTTATCTCCCTGTTTCCAGCGCTTTTCTGACACTTGGGCTGACATGTGATGAAAAAGTCAGAAATCTTAATCAATGCTTCCAAAAAAGGCTTATCTCCCCGTTTCCAGCTGTTTAGTGACATATGGGATGATGTGTGATGAAAAATTCAAGAATTTAACCTTTTCTTCCAAAAAAAGGCAGATCTCCCTGTCTCCAGCGCTTTTCTGACACTGGAGCTGATATGTGATGAAAAAGTCAAAATGTTAACCATTGCTTCCAAAAAAGGCTTATCTCCCCGTTTCCAGCTGTTTAGTGACATTTGGGATGATGTGTGATGAAAAATTCAAGAATTTAACCATTTCTTCCAAAAAAGGCTTATCTCCCTGTTTCCAGCGCTTTTCTGACACTTGGGCTGACATGTGATGAAAAAGTCAGAAATCTTAATCAATGCTTCCAAAAAAGGCTTATCTCCCCGTTTCCAGCTGTTTAGTGACATTTGGGATGATGTGTGATGAAAAATTCAAGAATTTAACCATTTCTTCCAAAAAAAGGCATATCTCCCTGTTTCCAGCGCTTTTCTGACACTGGAGCTGATATGTGATGAAAAAGTCAAAATGTTAACCATTGCTTCCAAAAAAGGATAATCTCCCCGTTTCCAGCTGTTCAGTGAATTTGGGATGATGTGTGATGAAAAATTCAAGAATTTCACCATTTCTTCTAAAAAAAGGCTAATCTCCCTGTTTCCAGCGCTTTTCTGACACTGGAGCTGATATGTGATGAAAAAGTCAAAACGTTAACCATTGCTTCCAAAAAAGGCTTATCTCCCCGTTTCCAGCTGTTTAGTGACATTTGGGATGATGTGTGATGAAAAATGCAAGAATTTAAACATTTCTTCCAAAAAAGGCTTATCTCCCTGTTTCCAGCGCTTTTCTGACAGTTGGGCTGATATGTGATGAAAAAGTCAAAATGTTAACCATTGCTTCCAAAAAAGGCTTATCTCCCCGTTTCCAGCTGTTTAGTGACATTTGGGATGATGTGTGATGAAAAATTCAAGAATTTAACCAATTCTTCAAAAAAAAGGCATATCTCCCTGTTTCCAGCGCTTTTCTGACACTTGGATGGATTTGTATTTATATAGCGCTTTTCTAGTCTGATGATGACCACTCAAAGCGCTTTACAGTACAGTTTCACATTTACCCATTCACACACACATTCATACAGTGCATCTACTTGCAGCACTTTGTTATTCTATGGGAGGCCATTCAGGGTTCAGCATCTTGCCCAAGGACACTTCGGGATGCAGATGGTTCAGACTGGGGATCGAACCGCCGACCTTCAGGTTGGAGGACGACCACTCTACCCCTTGGGCTGACATGTGATGAAAAAGTCAGAAATCTTAATCAATGCTTCCAAAAAAGGCTTATCTCCCCGTTTCCAGCTGTTTAGTGACATTTGGGATGATGTGTTATGAAAAATTCAAGAATTTAACCATTTCTTCCAAAAAAGGCATATCTCCCTGTTTCCAGCGCTTTTCTGACACTGGAGCTGATATGTGATGAAAAAGTCAAAATGTTAACCATTGCTTCCAAAAAAGGCTTATCTCCCCATTTCCAGCTGTTTAGTGACATTTGGGATGATGTGTGATGAAAAATTCAAGAATTTAACCTTTTCTTCCAAAAAAGGCTTATCTCCCTGTCTCCAGCGCTTTTCTGACACTGAAGCTGATATGTGATGAAAAAGTCAAAATGTTAACCATTGCTTCCAAAAAAGGCTTATCTCCCCGTTTCCAGCTGTTTAGTGACATTTGGGATGATGTGTGATGAAAAATTCAAGAATTTAACCTTTTCTTCCAAAAAAGGCTTATCTCCCTGTCTCCAGCGCTTTTCTGACACTGAAGCTGATATGTGATGAAAAAGTCAAAATGTTAACCATTGCTTCCAAAAAAGGCTTATCTCCCCGTTTCCAGCTGTTTAGTGACATTTGGGATGATGTGTGATGAAAAATTCAAGAATTTAACCATTTCTTCCAAAAAAGGCTTATCTCCCTGTTTCCAGCGCTTTTCTGACACTTGGGCTGACATGTGATGAAGAAGTCAGAAATCTTAATCAATGCTTCCAAAAAAGGCTTATCTCCCCGTTTCCAGCTGTTTAGTGACATTTGGGATGATGTGTGATGAAAAATTCAAGAATTTAACCTTTTCTTCCAAAAAAAGGCAGATCTCCCTGTCTCCAGCGCTTTTCTGACACTGGAGCTGATATGTGATGAAAAAGTCAAAATGTTAACCATTGCTTCCAAAAAAGGCTTATCTCCCCGTTTCCAGCTGTTTAGTGACATTTGGGATGATGTGTGATGAAAAATTCAAGAATTTAACCATTTCTTCCAAAAAAGGCTTATCTCCCTGTTTCCAGCGCTTTTCTGACACTTGGGCTGACATGTGATGAAAAAGTCAGAAATCTTAATCAATGCTTCCAAAAAAGGCTTATCTCCCCGTTTCCAGCTGTTTAGTGACATTTGGGATGATGTGTGATGAAAAATTCAAGGATTTAACCATTTCTTCCAAAAAAGGCATATCTCCCTGTTTCCAGCGCTTTTCTGACACTGGAGCTGATATGTGATGGAAAAGTCAGAAATCTTAATCAATGCTTCCAAAAAAGGCTTATCTCCCCGTTTCCAGCTGTTTAGTGACATTTGGGATGATGTGTGATGAAAAATTTAAGAATTTAACCTTTTCTTCCAAAAAAAGGCAGATCTCCCTGTCTCCAGCGCTTTTCTGACACTGGAGCTGATATGTGATGAAAAAGTCAAAATGTTAACCATTGCTTCCAAAAAAGGCTTATCTCCCCGTTTCCAGCTGTTTAGTGACATTTGGGATGATGTGTGATGAAAAATTCAAGAATTTAACCATTTCTTCCAAAAAAGGCTTATCTCCCTGTTTCCAGCGCTTTTCTGACACTTGGGCTGACATGTGATGAAAAAGTCAGAAATCTTAATCAATGCTTCCAAAAAAGGCTTATCTCCCCGTTTCCAGCTGTTTAGTGACATTTGGGATGATGTGTGATGAAAAATTCAAGAATTTAACCTTTTCTTCCAAAAAAAGGAAGATCTCCCTGTCTCCAGCGCTTTTCTGACACTGGAGCTGATATGTGATGAAAAAGTCAAAATGTTAACCATTGCTTCCAAAAAAGGCTTATCTCCCCGTTTCCAGCTGTTTAGTGACATTTGGGATGATGTGTGATGAAAAATTCAAGAATTTAACCATTTCTTCCAAAAAAGGCTTATTTCCCTGTTTCCAGCGCTTTTCTGACACTTGGGCTGACATGTGATGAAAAAGTCAGAAATCTTAATCAATGCTTCCAAAAAAGGCTTATCTCCCCGTTTCCAGCTGTTTAGTGACATTTGGGATGATGTGTGATGAAAAATTCAAGAATTTAACCTTTTCTTCCAAAAAAAGGCAGATCTCCCTGTCTCCAGCGCTTTTCTGACACTGGAGCTGATATGTGATGAAAAAGTCAAAATGTTAACCATTGCTTAAAAAAAAGGCTTATCTCCCCGTTTCCAGCTGTTTAGTGACATTTGGGATGATGTGTGATGAAAAATTCAAGGATTTAACCATTTCTTCCAAAAAAGGCTTATCTCCCTGTTTCCAGCGCTTTTCTGACACTTGGGCTGACATGTGATGAAAAAGTCAGAAATCTTAATCAATGCTTCCAATAAAGGCTTATCTCCCCGTTTCCAGCTGTTTAGTGACATTTGGGATGATGTGTGATGAAAAATTCAAGAATTTAACCTTTTCTTCCAAAAAAAGGCAGATCTCCCTGTCTCCAGCGCTTTTCTGACACTGGAGCTGATATGTGATGAAAAAGTCAAAATGTTAACCATTGCTTCCAAAAAAGGCTTATCTCCCCGTTTCCAGCTGTTTAGTGACATTTGGGATGATGTGTGATGAAAAATTCAAGAATTTAACCTTTTCTTCCAAAAAAGGCTTATCTCCCTGTTTCCAGCGCTTTTCTGACACTTGGGCTGACATGTGATGAAAAAGTCAGAAATCTTAATCAATGCTTCCAAAAAAGGCTTATCTCCCCGTTTCCAGCTGTTTAGTGACATTTGGGATGATGTGTGATGAAAAATTCAAGAATTTAACCTTTTCTTCCAAAAAAAGGCAGATCTCCCTGTCTCCAGCGCTTTTCTGACACTGGAGCTGATATGTGATGAAAAAGTCAAAATGTTAACCATTGCTTCCAAAAAAGGCTTATCTCCCCGTTTCCAGCTGTTTAGTGACATTTGGGATGATGTGTGATGAAAAATTCAAGAATTTAACCTTTTCTTCCAAAAAAGGCTTATCTCCCTGTCTCCAGCGCTTTTCTGACACTGAAGCTGATATGTGATGAAAAAGTCAAAATGTTAACCATTGCTTCCAAAAAAGGCTTATCTCCCCGTTTCCAGCTGTTTAGTGACATTTGGGATGATGTGTGATGAAAAATTCAAGAATTTAACCATTTCTTCCAAAAAAGGCTTATCTCCCTGTTTCCAGCGCTTTTCTGACACTTGGGCTGACATGTGATGAAGAAGTCAGAAATCTTAATCAATGCTTCCAAAAAAGGCTTATCTCCCCGTTTCCAGCTGTTTAGTGACATTTGGGATGATGTGTGATGAAAAATTCAAGAATTTAACCTTTTCTTCCAAAAAAAGGCAGATCTCCCTGTCTCCAGCGCTTTTCTGACACTGGAGCTGATATGTGATGAAAAAGTCAAAATGTTAACCATTGCTTCCAAAAAAGGCTTATCTCCCCGTTTCCAGCTGTTTAGTGACATTTGGGATGATGTGTGATGAAAAATTCAAGAATTTAACCTTTTCTTCCAAAAAAGGCTTATCTCCCTGTTTCCAGCGCTTTTCTGACACTTGGGCTGACATGTGATGAAAAAGTCAGAAATCTTAATCAATGCTTCCAAAAAAGGCTTATCTCCCCGTTTCCAGCTGTTTAGTGACATTTGGGATGATGTGTGATGAAAAATTCAAGAATTTAACCTTTTCTTCCAAAAAAAGGCAGATCTCCCTGTTTCCAGCGCTTTTCTGACACTGGAGCTGATATGTGATGAAAAAGTCAAAATGTTAACCATTGCTTCCAAAAAAGGCTTATCTCCCCGTTTCCAGCTGTTTAGTGACATTTGGGATGATGTGTGATGAAAAATTCAAGAATTTAACCATTTCTTCCAAAAAAGGCTTATCTCCCTGTTTCCAGCGCTTTTCTGACACTGGAGCTGATATGTGATGAAAAAGTCAAAATGTTAACCATTGCTTCCAAAAAAGGCTTATCTCCCCGTTTCCAGCTGTTTAATGACATTTGGGATGATGTGTGATGAAAAATTCAAGAATTTAACCATTTCTTCCAAAAAAGGCTTATTTCCCTGTTTCCAGCGCTTTTCTGACACTTGGGCTGACATGTGATGAAAAAGTCAGAAATCTTAATCAATGCTTCCAAAAAAGGCTTATCTCCCCGTTTCCAGCTGTTTAGTGACATTTGGGATGATGTGTGATGAAAAATTCAAGAATTTAACCATTTCTTCCAAAAAAGGCTTATTTCCCTGTCTCCATCGCTTTTCTGACACTGGAGCTGATATGTGATGAAAAAGTCAAAATATTAACCATTGCTTCCAAAAAAGGCTTATCTCCCCGTTTCCAGCTGTTTAGTGACATTTGGGATGATGTGTGATGAAAAATTCAAGAATTTAACCATTTCTTCCAAAAAAGGCTTATTTCCCTGTTTCCAGCGCTTTTCTGACACTTGGGCTGACATGTGATGAAAAAGTCAGAAATCTTAATCAATGCTTCCAAGAAAGGCTTATCTCCCCGTTTCCAGCTGTTTAGTGACATTTGGGATGATGTGTGATGAAAAATTCAAGAATTTAACCTTTTCTTCCAAAAAATGGCAGATCTCCCTGTCTCCAGCGCTTTTCTGACAATGGAGCTGATATGTGATGAAAAAGTCAAAATGTTAACCATTGCTTCCAAAAAAGGCTTATCTCCCCGTTTCCAGCTGTTTAGTGACATTTGGGATGATGTGTGATGAAAAATTCAAGAATTTAACCATTTCTTCCAAAAAAGGCTTATCTCCCTGTTTCCAGCGCTTTTCTGACACTGGAGCTGATATGTGATGAAAAAGTCAAAATGTTAACCATTGCTTCCAAAAAAGGCTTATCTCCCCGTTTCCAGCTGTTTAGTGACATTTGGGATGATGTGTGATGAAAAATTCAAGAATTTAACCTTTTCTTCCAAAAAAAGGCAGATCTCCCTGTCTCCAGCGCTTTTCTGACACTGGAGCTGATATGTGATGAAAAAGTCAAAATGTTAACCATTGCTTCAAAAAAAGGCTTATCTCCCCGTTTCCAGCTGTTTAGTGACATTTGGGATGATGTGTGATGAAAAATTCAAGGATTTAACCATTTCTTCCAAAAAAGGCTTATCTCCCTGTTTCCAGCGCTTTTCTGACACTTGGGCTGACATGTGATGAAAAAGTCAGAAATCTTAATCAATGCTTCCAATAAAGGCTTATCTCCCCGTTTCCAGCTGTTTAGTGACATTTGGGATGATGTGTGATGAAAAATTCAAGAATTTAACCTTTTCTTCCAAAAAAAGGCAGATCTCCCTGTCTCCAGCGCTTTTCTGACACTGGAGCTGATATGTGATGAAAAAGTCAAAATGTTAACCATTGCTTCCAAAAAAGGCTTATCTCCCCGTTTCCAGCTGTTTAGTGACATTTGGGATGATGTGTGATGAAAAATTCAAGAATTTAACCATTTCTTCCAAAAAAGGCTTATCTCCCTGTTTCCAGCGCTTTTCTGACACTGGAGCTGATATGTGATGAAAAAGTCAAAATGTTAACCATTGCTTCCAAAAAAGGCTTATCTCCCCGTTTCCAGCTGTTTAGTGACATTTGGGATGATGTGTGATGAAAAATTCAAGAATTTAACCTTTTCTTCCAAAAAAAGGCAGATCTCCCTGTCTCCAGCGCTTTTCTGACACTGGAGCTGATATGTGATGAAAAAGTCAAAATGTTAACCATTGCTTCAAAAAAAGGCTTATCTCCCCGTTTCCAGCTGTTTAGTGACATTTGGGATGATGTGTGATGAAAAATTCAAGGATTTAACCATTTCTTCCAAAAAAGGCTTATCTCCCTGTTTCCAGCGCTTTTCTGACACTTGGGCTGACATGTGATGAAAAAGTCAGAAATCTTAATCAATGCTTCCAATAAAGGCTTATCTCCCCGTTTCCAGCTGTTTAGTGACATTTGGGATGATGTGTGATGAAAAATTCAAGAATTTAACCTTTTCTTCCAAAAAAAGGCAGATCTCCCTGTCTCCAGCGCTTTTCTGACACTGGAGCTGATATGTGATGAAAAAGTCAAAATGTTAACCATTGCTTCCAAAAAAGGCTTATCTCCCCGTTTCCAGCTGTTTAGTGACATTTGGGATGATGTGTGATGAAAAATTCAAAAATTTAACCTTTTCTTCCAAAAAAGGCTTATCTCCCTGTTTCCAGCGCTTTTCTGACACTTGGGCTGACATGTGATGAAAAAGTCAGAAATCTTAATCAATGCTTCCAAAAAAGGCTTATCTCCCCGTTTCCAGCTGTTTAGTGACATTTGGGATGATGTGTGATGAAAAATTCAAGAATTTAACCTTTTCTTCCAAAAAAAGGCAGATCTCCCTGTCTCCAGCGCTTTTCTGACACTGGAGCTGATATGTGATGAAAAAGTCAAAATGTTAACCATTGCTTCCAAAAAAGGCTTATCTCCCCGTTTCCAGCTGTTTAGTGACATTTGGGATGATGTGTGATGAAAAATTCAAGAATTTAACCTTTTCTTCCAAAAAAGGCTTATCTCCCTGTCTCCAGCGCTTTTCTGACACTGAAGCTGATATGTGATGAAAAAGTCAAAATGTTAACCATTGCTTCCAAAAAAGGCTTATCTCCCCGTTTCCAGCTGTTTAGTGACATTTGGGATGATGTGTGATGAAAAATTCAAGAATTTAACCATTTCTTCCAAAAAAGGCTTATCTCCCTGTTTCCAGCGCTTTTCTGACACTTGGGCTGACATGTGATGAAGAAGTCAGAAATCTTAATCAATGCTTCCAAAAAAGGCTTATCTCCCCGTTTCCAGCTGTTTAGTGACATTTGGGATGATGTGTGATGAAAAATTCAAGAATTTAACCTTTTCTTCCAAAAAAAGGCAGATCTCCCTGTCTCCAGCGCTTTTCTGACACTGGAGCTGATATGTGATGAAAAAGTCAAAATGTTAACCATTGCTTCCAAAAAAGGCTTATCTCCCCGTTTCCAGCTGTTTAGTGACATTTGGGATGATGTGTGATGAAAAATTCAAGAATTTGACCTTTTCTTCCAAAAAAGGCTTATCTCCCTGTTTCCAGCGCTTTTCTGACACTTGGGCTGACATGTGATGAAAAAGTCAGAAATCTTAATCAATGCTTCCAAAAAAGGCTTATCTCCCCGTTTCCAGCTGTTTAGTGACATTTGGGATGATGTGTGATGAAAAATTCAAGAATTTAACCTTTTCTTCCAAAAAAAGGCAGATCTCCCTGTCTCCAGCGCTTTTCTGACACTGGAGCTGATATGTGATGAAAAAGTCAAAATGTTAACCATTGCTTCCAAAAAAGGCTTATCTCCCCGTTTCCAGCTGTTTAGTGACATTTGGGATGATGTGTGATGAAAAATTCAAGAATTTAACCTTTTCTTCCAAAAAAGGCTTATCTCCCTGTCTCCAGCGCTTTTCTGACACTGAAGCTGATATGTGATGAAAAAGTCAAAATGTTAACCATTGCTTCCAAAAAAGGCTTATCTCCCCGTTTCCAGCTGTTTAGTGACATTTGGGATGATGTGTGATGAAAAATTCAAGAATTTAACCATTTCTTCCAAAAAAGGCTTATCTCCCTGTTTCCAGCGCTTTTCTGACACTTGGGCTGACATGTGATGAAGAAGTCAGAAATCTTAATCAATGCTTCCAAAAAAGGCTTATCTCCCCGTTTCCAGCTGTTTAGTGACATTTGGGATGATGTGTGATGAAAAATTCAAGAATTTAACCTTTTCTTCCAAAAAAAGGCAGATCTCCCTGTCTCCAGCGCTTTTCTGACACTGGAGCTGATATGTGATGAAAAAGTCAAAATGTTAACCATTGCTTCCAAAAAAGGCTTATCTCCCCGTTTCCAGCTGTTTAGTGACATTTGGGATGATGTGTGATGAAAAATTCAAGAATTTAACCTTTTCTTCCAAAAAAGGCTTATCTCCCTGTTTCCAGCGCTTTTCTGACACTTGGGCTGACATGTGATGAAAAAGTCAGAAATCTTAATCAATGCTTCCAAAAAAGGCTTATCTCCCCGTTTCCAGCTGTTTAGTGACATTTGGGATGATGTGTGATGAAAAATTCAAGAATTTAACCTTTTCTTCCAAAAAAAGGCAGATCTCCCTGTTTCCAGCGCTTTTCTGACACTGGAGCTGATATGTGATGAAAAAGTCAAAATGTTAACCATTGCTTCCAAAAAAGGCTTATCTCCCCGTTTCCAGCTGTTTAGTGACATTTGGGATGATGTGTGATGAAAAATTCAAGAATTTAACCATTTCTTCCAAAAAAGGCTTATCTCCCTGTTTCCAGCGCTTTTCTGACACTGGAGCTGATATGTGATGAAAAAGTCAAAATGTTAACCATTGCTTCCAAAAAAGGCTTATCTCCCCGTTTCCAGCTGTTTAATGACATTTGGGATGATGTGTGATGAAAAATTCAAGAATTTAACCATTTCTTCCAAAAAAGGCTTATTTCCCTGTTTCCAGCGCTTTTCTGACACTTGGGCTGACATGTGATGAAAAAGTCAGAAATCTTAATCAATGCTTCCAAAAAAGGCTTATCTCCCCGTTTCCAGCTGTTTAGTGACATTTGGGATGATGTGTGATGAAAAATTCAAGAATTTAACCATTTCTTCCAAAAAAGGCTTATTTCCCTGTCTCCATCGCTTTTCTGACACTGGAGCTGATATGTGATGAAAAAGTCAAAATATTAACCATTGCTTCCAAAAAAGGCTTATCTCCCCGTTTCCAGCTGTTTAGTGACATTTGGGATGATGTGTGATGAAAAATTCAAGAATTTAACCATTTCTTCCAAAAAAGGCTTATTTCCCTGTTTCCAGCGCTTTTCTGACACTTGGGCTGACATGTGATGAAAAAGTCAGAAATCTTAATCAATGCTTCCAAGAAAGGCTTATCTCCCCGTTTCCAGCTGTTTAGTGACATTTGGGATGATGTGTGATGAAAAATTCAAGAATTTAACCTTTTCTTCCAAAAAATGGCAGATCTCCCTGTCTCCAGCGCTTTTCTGACAATGGAGCTGATATGTGATGAAAAAGTCAAAATGTTAACCATTGCTTCCAAAAAAGGCTTATCTCCCCGTTTCCAGCTGTTTAGTGACATTTGGGATGATGTGTGATGAAAAATTCAAGAATTTAACCATTTCTTCCAAAAAAGGCTTATCTCCCTGTTTCCAGCGCTTTTCTGACACTGGAGCTGATATGTGATGAAAAAGTCAAAATGTTAACCATTGCTTCCAAAAAAGGCTTATCTCCCCGTTTCCAGATGTTTAGTGACATTTGGGATGATGTGTGATGAAAAATTCAAGAATTTAACCTTTTCTTCCAAAAAAAGGCAGATCTCCCTGTCTCCAGAGCTTTTCTGACACTGGAGCTGATATGTGATGAAAAAGTCAAAATGTTAACCATTGCTTCCAAAAAAGGCTTATCTCCCCGTTTCCAGCTGTTTAGTGACATTTGGGATGATGTGTGATGAAAAATTCAAGAATTTAACCTTTTCTTCCAAAAAAGGCTTATCTCCCTGTTTCCAGCGCTTTTTTGACACTTGGGCTGACATGTGATGAAAAAGTCAGAAATCTTAATCAATGCTTCCAAAAAAGGCTTATCTCCCCGTTTCCAGCTGTTTAGTGACATTTGGGATGATGTGTGATGAAAAATTCAAGAATTTAACCTTTTCTTCCAAAAAAAGGCAGATCTCCCTGTCTCCAGCGCTTTTCTGACACTGGAGCTGATATGTGATGAAAAAGTCAAAATGTTAACCATTGCTTCCAAAAAAGGCTTATCTCCCCGTTTCCAGCTGTTTAGTGACATTTGGGATGATGTGTGATGAAAAATTCAAGAATTTAACCATTTCTTCCAAAAAAGGCTTATCTCCCTGTTTCCAGCGCTTTTCTGACACTTGGGCTGACATGTGATGAAAAAGTCAGAAATCTTAATCAATGCTTCCAAAAAAGGCTTATCTCCCCGTTTCCAGCTGTTTAGTGACATTTGGGATGATGTGTGATGAAAAATTCAAGAATTTAACCTTTTCTTCCAAAAAAAGGCAGATCTCCCTGTCTCCAGCGCTTTTCTGACACTGGAGCTGATATGTGATGAAAAAGTCAAAATGTTAACCATTGCTTCCAAAAAAGGCTTATCTCCCCGTTTCCAGCTGTTTAGTGACATTTGGGATGATGTGTGATGAAAAATTCAAGAATTTAAGCATTTCTTCCAAAAAAGGCTTATCTCCCTGTTTCCAGCGCTTTTCTGACACTGGAGCTGATATGTGATGAAAAAGTCAGAAATCTTAATCAATGCTTCCAAAAAAGGCTTATCTCCCCGTTTCCAGCTGTTTAGTGACATTTGGGATGATGTGTGATGAAAAATTCAAGAATTTAACCTTTTCTTCCAAAAAAAGGCAGATCTCCCTGTCTCCAGCGCTTTTCTGACACTTGGGCTGACATGTGATGAAAAAGTCAGAAATCTTAATCAATGCTTCCAAAAAAGGCTTATCTCCCCGTTTCCAGCTTTTTAGTGACATTTGGGATGATTTGTGATGAAAAATTCAAGAATTTAACCTTTTCTTCCAAAAAAAGGCAGATCTCCCTGTCTCCAGCGCTTTTCTGACACTGGAGCTGATATGTGATGAAAAAGTCAAAATGTTAACCATTGCTTCCAAAAAAGGCTTATCTCCCCGTTTCCAGCTGTTTAGTGACATTTGGGATGATGTGTGATGAAAAATTCAAGAATTTAACCTTTTCTTCCAAAAAAAGGCATATCTCCCTGTTTCCAGCGCTTTTTTGACACTGGAGCTGATATGTGATGAAAAAGTCAAAATGTTAACCATTGCTTCCAAAAAAGGCTTATCTCCCCGTTTCCAGCTGTTTAGTGACATTTGAGATGATGTGTGATGAAAAATTCAAGAATTTAACCATTTCTTCCAAAAAAGGCTTATCTGCCTGTTTCCAGCGCTTTTCTGACACTGGAGCTGATATGTGATGAAAAAGTCAAAATGTTAACCATTGCTTCCAAAAAAGGCTTATCTCCCCGTTTCCAGCTGTTTAGTGACATTTGGGATGATGTGTGATGAAAAATTCAAGAATTTAACCTTTTCTTCCAAAAAAGGCTTATCTCCCTGTTTCCAGCGCTTTTTTGACACTTGGGCTGACATGTGATGAAAAAGTCAGAAATCTTAATCAATGCTTCCAAAAAAGGCTTATCTCCCCGTTTCCAGCTGTTTAGTGACATTTGGGATGATGTGTGATGAAAAATTCAAGAATTTAACCTTTTCTTCCAAAAAAAGGCAGATCTCCCTGTCTCCAGCGCTTTTCTGACACTGGAGCTGATATGTGATGAAAAAGTCAAAATGTTAACCATTGCTTCCAAAAAAGGCTTATCTCCCCGTTTCCAGCTGTTTAGTGACATTTGGGATGATGTGTGATGAAAAATTCAAGAATTTAACCATTTCTTCCAAAAAAGGCTTATCTCCCTGTTTCCAGCGCTTTTCTGACACTTGGGCTGACATGTGATGAAAAAGTCAGAAATCTTAATCAATGCTTCCAAAAAAGGCTTATCTCCCCGTTTCCAGCTGTTTAGTGACATTTGGGATGATGTGTGATGAAAAATTCAAGAATTTAACCTTTTCTTCCAAAAAAAGGCAGATCTCCCTGTCTCCAGCGCTTTTCTGACACTGGAGCTGATATGTGATGAAAAAGTCAAAATGTTAACCATTGCTTCCAAAAAAGGCTTATCTCCCCGTTTCCAGCTGTTTAGTGACATTTGGGATGATGTGTGATGAAAAATTCAAGAATTTAAGCATTTCTTCCAAAAAAGGCTTATCTCCCTGTTTCCAGCGCTTTTCTGACACTGGAGCTGATATGTGATGAAAAAGTCAGAAATCTTAATCAATGCTTCCAAAAAAGGCTTATCTCCCCGTTTCCAGCTGTTTAGTGACATTTGGGATGATGTGTGATGAAAAATTCAAGAATTTAACCTTTTCTTCCAAAAAAAGGCAGATCTCCCTGTCTCCAGCGCTTTTCTGACACTTGGGCTGACATGTGATGAAAAAGTCAGAAATCTTAATCAATGCTTCCAAAAAAGGCTTATCTCCCCGTTTCCAGCTTTTTAGTGACATTTGGGATGATT
This sequence comes from Limanda limanda, assembly GCF_963576545.1. Taxonomy (NCBI): domain Eukaryota; kingdom Metazoa; phylum Chordata; class Actinopteri; order Pleuronectiformes; family Pleuronectidae; genus Limanda; species Limanda limanda. The sequence goes on from NW_026870513.1 coordinate 24,318, forward strand.
TGTGATGAAAAATTCAAGAATTTAACCTTTTCTTCCAAAAAAAGGCAGATCTCCCTGTCTCCAGCGCTTTTCTGACACTGGAGCTGATATGTGATGAAAAAGTCAAAATGTTAACCATTGCTTCCAAAAAAGGCTTATCTCCCCGTTTCCAGCTGTTTAGTGACATTTGGGATGATGTGTGATGAAAAATTCAAGAATTTAACCTTTTCTTCCAAAAAAAGGCATATCTCCCTGTTTCCAGCGCTTTTTTGACACTGGAGCTGATATGTGATGAAAAAGTCAAAATGTTAACCATTGCTTCCAAAAAAGGCTTATCTCCCCGTTTCCAGCTGTTTAGTGACATTTGAGATGATGTGTGATGAAAAATTCAAGAATTTAACCATTTCTTCCAAAAAAGGCTTATCTGCCTGTTTCCAGCGCTTTTCTGACACTGGAGCTGATATGTGATGAAAAAGTCAAAATGTTAACCATTGCTTCCAAAAAAGGCTTATCTCCCCGTTTCCAGCTGTTTAGTGACATTTGGGAAGATGTGTGATGAAAAATTCAAGAATTTATCCATTTCTTCCAAAAAAGGCTTATCTCCCTGTTTCCAGCGCTTTTCTGACACTTGGGCTGACATGTGATGAAAAAGTCAGAAATCTTAATCAATGCTTTCAAAAAAGGCTTATCTCCCCGTTTCCAGCTGTTTAGTGACATTTGGGATGATGTGTGATGAAAAATTCAAGAATTTAACCTTTTCTTACAAAACAAGGCAGATCTCCCTGTTTCCAGCGCTTTTTTGACACTGGAGCTGATATGTGATGAAAAAGTCAAAATGTTAACCATTGCTTCCAAAAAAGGCTTATCTCCCCGTTTCCAGCTGTTTAGTGACATTTGGGATGATGTGTGATGAAAAATTCAAGAATTTAACCATTTCTTCCAAAAAAGGCTTATATCCCTGTTTCCAGCGCTTTTCTGACACTTGGGCTGATATGTGATGAAAAAGTCAAAATGTTAACCATTGCTTCCAAAAAAGGCTTATCTCCCCGTTTCCAGCTGTTTAGTGACATTTGGGAAGATGTGTGATGAAAAATTCAAGAATTTATCCATTTCTTCCAAAAAAGGCTTATCTCCCTGTTTCCAGCGCTTTTCTGACACTTGGGCTGACATGTGATGAAAAAGTCAGAAATCTTAATCAATGCTTTCAAAAAAGGCTTATCTCCCCGTTTCCAGCTGTTTAGTGACATTTGGGATGATGTGTGATGAAAAATTCAAGAATTTAACCTTTTCTTACAAAACAAGGCAGATCTCCCTGTCTCCAGCGCTTTTCTGACACTGGAGCTGATATGTAATGAAAAAGTCAAAATGTTAACCATTGCTTCCAAAAAAGGCTTATCTCCCCGTTTCCAGCTGTTTAGTGACATTTGGGATGATGTGTGATGAAAAATTCAAGAATTTATCCATTTCTTCCAAAAAAGGCTTATCTCCCTGTTTCCAGCGCTTTTCTGACACTTGGGCTGACATGTGATGAAAAAGTCAGAAATCTTAATCAATGCTTTCAAAAAAGGCTTATCTCCCCGTTTCCAGCTGTTTAGTGACATTTGGGATGATGTGTGATGAAAAATTCAAGAATTTAACCTTTTCTTACAAAACAAGGCAGATCTCCCTGTCTCCAGCGCTTTTCTGACACTGGAGCTGATATGTAATGAAAAAGTCAAAATGTTAACCATTGCTTCCAAAAAAGGCTTATCTCCCCGTTTCCAGCTGTTTAGTGACATTTGGGAAGATGTGTGATGAAAAATTCAAGAATTTATCCATTTCTTCCAAAAAAGGCTTATCTCCCTGTTTCCAGCGCTTTTCTGACACTTGGGCTGACATGTGATGAAAAAGTCAGAAATCTTAATCAATGCTTTCAAAAAAGGCTTATCTCCCCGTTTCCAGCTGTTTAGTGACATTTGGGATGATGTGTGATGAAAAATTCAAGAATTTAACCTTTTCTTACAAAACAAGGCAGATCTCCCTGTTTCCAGCGCTTTTTTGACACTGGAGCTGATATGTGATGAAAAAGTCAAAATGTTAACCATTGCTTCCAAAAAAGGCTTATCTCCCCGTTTCCAGCTGTTTAGTGACATTTGGGATGATGTGTGATGAAAAATTCAAGAATTTAACCATTTCTTCCAAAAAAGGCTTATCTGCCTGTTTCCAGCGCTTTTCTGACACTGGAGCTGATATGTGATGAAAAAGTCAAAATGTTAACCATTGCTTCCAAAAAAGGCTTATCTCCCCGTTTCCAGCTGTTTAGTGACATTTGGGATGATGTGTGATGAAAAATTCAAGAATTTAACCATTTCTTCCAAAAAAGGCTTATATCCCTGTTTCCAGCGCTTTTCTGACACTTGGGCTGATATGTGATGAAAAAGTCAAAATGTTAACCATTGCTTCCAAAAAAGGCTTATCTCCCCGTTTCCAGCTGTTTAGTGACATTTGGGAAGATGTGTGATGAAAAATTCAAGAATTTAACCTTTTCTTCCAAAAAAAGGCAGATCTCCCTGTCTCCAGAGCTTTTCTGACACTGGAGCTGATATGTGATGAAAAAGTCAAAATGTTAACCATTGCTTCCAAAAAAGGCTTATCTCCCCGTTTCCAGCTGTTTAGTGACATTTGGGATGATGTGTGATGAAAAATTCAAGAATTTAACCTTTTCTTCCAAAAAAGGCTTATCTCCCTGTTTCCAGCGCTTTTTTGACACTTGGGCTGACATGTGATGAAAAAGTCAGAAATCTTAATCAATGCTTCCAAAAAAGGCTTATCTCCCCGTTTCCAGCTGTTTAGTGACATTTGGGATGATGTGTGATGAAAAATTCAAGAATTTAACCTTTTCTTCCAAAAAAAGGCAGATCTCCCTGTCTCCAGCGCTTTTCTGACACTGGAGCTGATATGTGATGAAAAAGTCAAAATGTTAACCATTGCTTCCAAAAAAGGCTTATCTCCCCGTTTCCAGCTGTTTAGTGACATTTGGGATGATGTGTGATGAAAAATTCAAGAATTTAACCATTTCTTCCAAAAAAGGCTTATCTCCCTGTTTCCAGCGCTTTTCTGACACTTGGGCTGACATGTGATGAAAAAGTCAGAAATCTTAATCAATGCTTCCAAAAAAGGCTTATCTCCCCGTTTCCAGCTGTTTAGTGACATTTGGGATGATGTGTGATGAAAAATTCAAGAATTTAACCTTTTCTTCCAAAAAAAGGCAGATCTCCCTGTCTCCAGCGCTTTTCTGACACTGGAGCTGATATGTGATGAAAAAGTCAGAAATCTTAATCAATGCTTCCAAAAAAGGCTTATCTCCCCGTTTCCAGCTGTTTAGTGACATTTGGGATGATGTGTGATGAAAAATTCAAGAATTTAACCTTTTCTTCCAAAAAAAGGCAGATCTCCCTGTCTCCAGCGCTTTTCTGACACTGGAGCTGATATGTGATGAAAAAGTCAAAATGTTAACCATTGCTTCCAAAAAAGGCTTATCTCCCCGTTTCCAGCTGTTTAGTGACATTTGGGATGATGTGTGATGAAAAATTCAAGAATTTAAGCATTTCTTCCAAAAAAGGCTTATCTCCCTGTTTCCAGCGCTTTTCTGACACTGGAGCTGATATGTGATGAAAAAGTCAGAAATCTTAATCAATGCTTCCAAAAAAGGCTTATCTCCCCGTTTCCAGCTGTTTAGTGACATTTGGGATGATGTGTGATGAAAAATTCAAGAATTTAACCTTTTCTTCCAAAAAAAGGCAGATCTCCCTGTCTCCAGCGCTTTTCTGACACTTGGGCTGACATGTGATGAAAAAGTCAGAAATCTTAATCAATGCTTCCAAAAAAGGCTTATCTCCCCGTTTCCAGCTTTTTAGTGACATTTGGGATGATTTGTGATGAAAAATTCAAGAATTTAACCTTTTCTTCCAAAAAAAGGCAGATCTCCCTGTCTCCAGCGCTTTTCTGACACTGGAGCTGATATGTGATGAAAAAGTCAAAATGTTAACCATTGCTTCCAAAAAAGGCTTTTCTCCCCGTTTCCAGCTGTTTAGTGACATTTGGGATGATGTGTGATGAAAAATTCAAGAATTTAACCTTTTCTTCCAAAAAAAGGCATATCTCCCTGTTTCCAGCGCTTTTTTGACACTGGAGCTGATATGTGATGAAAAAGTCAAAATGTTAACCATTGCTTCCAAAAAAGGCTTATCTCCCCGTTTCCAGCTGTTTAGTGACATTTGGGATGATGTGTGATGAAAAATTCAAGAATTTAACCATTTCTTCCAAAAAAGGCTTATCTGCCTGTTTCCAGCGCTTTTCTGACACTGGAGCTGATATGTGATGAAAAAGTCAAAATGTTAACCATTGCTTCCAAAAAAGGCTTATCTCCCCGTTTCCAGCTGTTTAGTGACATTTGGGATGATGTGTGATGAAAAATTCAAGAATTTAACCATTTCTTCCAAAAAAGGCTTATATCCCTGTTTCCATCGCTTTTCTGACACTTGGGCTGATATGTGATGAAAAAGTCAAAATGTTAACCATTGCTTCCAAAAAAGGCTTATCTCCCCGTTTCCAGCTGTTTAGTGACATTTGGGAAGATGTGTGATGAAAAATTCAAGAATTTATCCATTTCTTCCAAAAAAGGCTTATCTCCCTGTTTCCAGCGCTTTTCTGACACTTGGGCTGACATGTGATGAAAAAGTCAGAAATCTTAATCAATGCTTTCAAAAAAGGCTTATCTCCCCGTTTCCAGCTGTTTAGTGACATTTGGGATGATGTGTGATGAAAAATTCAAGAATTTAACCTTTTCTTACAAAACAAGGCAGATCTCCCTGTTTCCAGCGCTTTTTTGACACTGGAGCTGATATGTGATGAAAAAGTCAAAATGTTAACCATTGCTTCCAAAAAAGGCTTATCTCCCCGTTTCCAGCTGTTTAGTGACATTTGGGATGATGTGTGATGAAAAATTCAAGAATTTAACCATTTCTTCCAAAAAAGGCTTATATCCCTGTTTCCAGCGCTTTTCTGACACTTGGGCTGATATGTGATGAAAAAGTCAAAATGTTAACCATTGCTTCCAAAAAAGGCTTATCTCCCCGTTTCCAGCTGTTTAGTGACATTTGGGAAGATGTGTGATGAAAAATTCAAGAATTTATCCATTTCTTCCAAAAAAGGCTTATCTCCCTGTTTCCAGCGCTTTTCTGACACTTGGGCTGACATGTGATGAAAAAGTCAGAAATCTTAATCAATGCTTTCAAAAAAGGCTTATCTCCCCGTTTCCAGCTGTTTAGTGACATTTGGGATGATGTGTGATGAAAAATTCAAGAATTTAACCTTTTCTTACAAAACAAGGCAGATCTCCCTGTCTCCAGCGCTTTTCTGACACTGGAGCTGATATGTAATGAAAAAGTCAAAATGTTAACCATTGCTTCCAAAAAAGGCTTATCTCCCCGTTTCCAGCTGTTTAGTGACATTTGGGATGATGTGTGATGAAAAATTCAAGAATTTATCCATTTCTTCCAAAAAAGGCTTATCTCCCTGTTTCCAGCGCTTTTCTGACACTTGGGCTGACATGTGATGAAAAAGTCAGAAATCTTAATCAATGCTTTCAAAAAAGGCTTATCTCCCCGTTTCCAGCTGTTTAGTGACATTTGGGATGATGTGTGATGAAAAATTCAAGAATTTAACCTTTTCTTACAAAACAAGGCAGATCTCCCTGTCTCCAGCGCTTTTCTGACACTGGAGCTGATATGTAATGAAAAAGTCAAAATGTTAACCATTGCTTCCAAAAAAGGCTTATCTCCCCGTTTCCAGCTGTTTAGTGACATTTGGGAAGATGTGTGATGAAAAATTCAAGAATTTATCCATTTCTTCCAAAAAAGGCTTATCTCCCTGTTTCCAGCGCTTTTCTGACACTTGGGCTGACATGTGATGAAAAAGTCAGAAATCTTAATCAATGCTTTCAAAAAAGGCTTATCTCCCCGTTTCCAGCTGTTTAGTGACATTTGGGATGATGTGTGATGAAAAATTCAAGAATTTAACCTTTTCTTACAAAACAAGGCAGATCTCCCTGTTTCCAGCGCTTTTTTGACACTGGAGCTGATATGTGATGAAAAAGTCAAAATGTTAACCATTGCTTCCAAAAAAGGCTTATCTCCCCGTTTCCAGCTGTTTAGTGACATTTGGGATGATGTGTGATGAAAAATTCAAGAATTTAACCATTTCTTCCAAAAAAGGCTTATCTGCCTGTTTCCAGCGCTTTTCTGACACTGGAGCTGATATGTGATGAAAAAGTCAAAATGTTAACCATTGCTTCCAAAAAAGGCTTATCTCCCCGTTTCCAGCTGTTTAGTGACATTTGGGATGATGTGTGATGAAAAATTCAAGAATTTAACCATTTCTTCCAAAAAAGGCTTATATCCCTGTTTCCAGCGCTTTTCTGACACTTGGGCTGATATGTGATGAAAAAGTCAAAATGTTAACCATTGCTTCCAAAAAAGGCTTATCTCCCCGTTTCCAGCTGTTTAGTGACATTTGGGAAGATGTGTGATGAAAAATTCAAGAATTTAACCTTTTCTTCCAAAAAAAGGCAGATCTCCCTGTCTCCAGAGCTTTTCTGACACTGGAGCTGATATGTGATGAAAAAGTCAAAATGTTAACCATTGCTTCCAAAAAAGGCTTATCTCCCCGTTTCCAGCTGTTTAGTGACATTTGGGATGATGTGTGATGAAAAATTCAAGAATTTAACCTTTTCTTCCAAAAAAGGCTTATCTCCCTGTTTCCAGCGCTTTTTTGACACTTGGGCTGACATGTGATGAAAAAGTCAGAAATCTTAATCAATGCTTCCAAAAAAGGCTTATCTCCCCGTTTCCAGCTGTTTAGTGACATTTGGGATGATGTGTGATGAAAAATTCAAGAATTTAACCTTTTCTTCCAAAAAAAGGCAGATCTCCCTGTCTCCAGCGCTTTTCTGACACTGGAGCTGATATGTGATGAAAAAGTCAAAATGTTAACCATTGCTTCCAAAAAAGGCTTATCTCCCCGTTTCCAGCTGTTTAGTGACATTTGGGATGATGTGTGATGAAAAATTCAAGAATTTAACCATTTCTTCCAAAAAAGGCTTATCTCCCTGTTTCCAGCGCTTTTCTGACACTTGGGCTGACATGTGATGAAAAAGTCAGAAATCTTAATCAATGCTTCCAAAAAAGGCTTATCTCCCCGTTTCCAGCTGTTTAGTGACATTTGGGATGATGTGTGATGAAAAATTCAAGAATTTAACCTTTTCTTCCAAAAAAAGGCAGATCTCCCTGTCTCCAGCGCTTTTCTGACACTGGAGCTGATATGTGATGAAAAAGTCAAAATGTTAACCATTGCTTCCAAAAAAGGCTTATCTCCCCGTTTCCAGCTGTTTAGTGACATTTGGGATGATGTGTGATGAAAAATTCAAGAATTTAAGCATTTCTTCCAAAAAAGGCTTATCTCCCTGTTTCCAGCGCTTTTCTGACACTGGAGCTGATATGTGATGAAAAAGTCAGAAATCTTAATCAATGCTTCCAAAAAAGGCTTATCTCCCCGTTTCCAGCTGTTTAGTGACATTTGGGATGATGTGTGATGAAAAATTCAAGAATTTAACCTTTTCTTCCAAAAAAAGGCAGATCTCCCTGTCTCCAGCGCTTTTCTGACACTTGGGCTGACATGTGATGAAAAAGTCAGAAATCTTAATCAATGCTTCCAAAAAAGGCTTATCTCCCCGTTTCCAGCTTTTTAGTGACATTTGGGATGATTTGTGATGAAAAATTCAAGAATTTAACCTTTTCTTCCAAAAAAAGGCAGATCTCCCTGTCTCCAGCGCTTTTCTGACACTGGAGCTGATATGTGATGAAAAAGTCAAAATGTTAACCATTGCTTCCAAAAAAGGCTTATCTCCCCGTTTCCAGCTGTTTAGTGACATTTGGGATGATGTGTGATGAAAAATTCAAGAATTTAACCTTTTCTTCCAAAAAAAGGCATATCTCCCTGTTTCCAGCGCTTTTTTGACACTGGAGCTGATATGTGATGAAAAAGTCAAAATGTTAACCATTGCTTCCAAAAAAGGCTTATCTCCCCGTTTCCAGCTGTTTAGTGACATTTGGGATGATGTGTGATGAAAAATTCAAGAATTTAACCATTTCTTCCAAAAAAGGCTTATCTGCCTGTTTCCAGCGCTTTTCTGACACTGGAGCTGATATGTGATGAAAAAGTCAAAATGTTAACCATTGCTTCCAAAAAAGGCTTATCTCCCCGTTTCCAGCTGTTTAGTGACATTTGGGATGATGTGTGATGAAAAATTCAAGAATTTAACCATTTCTTCCAAAAAAGGCTTATATCCCTGTTTCCATCGCTTTTCTGACACTTGGGCTGATATGTGATGAAAAAGTCAAAATGTTAACCATTGCTTCCAAAAAAGGCTTATCTCCCCGTTTCCAGCTGTTTAGTGACATTTGGGAAGATGTGTGATGAAAAATTCAAGAATTTATCCATTTCTTCCAAAAAAGGCTTATATCCCTGTTTCCAGCGCTTTTCTGACACTTGGGCTGACATGTGATGAAAAAGTCAGAAATCTTAATCAATGCTTTCAAAAAAGGCTTATCTCCCCGTTTCCAGCTGTTTAGTGACATTTGGGATGATGTGTGATGAAAAATTCAAGAATTTAACCTTTTCTTACAAAACAAGGCAGATCTCCCTGTCTCCAGCGCTTTTCTGACACTGGAGCTGATATGTAATGAAAAAGTCAAAATGTTAACCATTGCTTCCAAAAAAGGCTTATCTCCCCGTTTCCAGCTGTTTAGTGACATTTGGGAAGATGTGTGATGAAAAATTCAAGAATTTATCCATTTCTTCCAAAAAAGGCTTATCTCCCTGTTTCCAGCGCTTTTCTGACACTTGGGCTGACATGTGATGAAAAAGTCAGAAATCTTAATCAATGCTTTCAAAAAAGGCTTATCTCCCCGTTTCCAGCTGTTTAGTGACATTTGGGATGATGTGTGATGAAAAATTCAAGAATTTAACCTTTTCTTACAAAACAAGGCAGATCTCCCTGTTTCCAGCGCTTTTTTGACACTGGAGCTGATATGTGATGAAAAAGTCAAAATGTTAACCATTGCTTCCAAAAAAGGCTTATCTCCCCGTTTCCAGCTGTTTAGTGACATTTGGGATGATGTGTGATGAAAAATTCAAGAATTTAACCATTTCTTCCAAAAAAGGCTTATCTGCCTGTTTCCAGCGCTTTTCTGACACTGGAGCTGATATGTGATGAAAAAGTCAAAATGTTAACCATTGCTTCCAAAAAAGGCTTATCTCCCCGTTTCCAGCTGTTTAGTGACATTTGGGATGATGTGTGATGAAAAATTCAAGAATTTAACCATTTCTTCCAAAAAAGGCTTATATCCCTGTTTCCAGCGCTTTTCTGACACTTGGGCTGATATGTGATGAAAAAGTCAAAATGTTAACCATTGCTTCCAAAAAAGGCTTATCTCCCCGTTTCCAGCTGTTTAGTGACATTTGGGAAGATGTGTGATGAAAAATTCAAGAATTTATCCATTTCTTCCAAAAAAGGCTTATCTCCCTGTTTCCAGCGCTTTTCTGACACTTGGGCTGACATGTGATGAAAAAGTCAGAAATCTTAATCAATGCTTCCAAAAAAGGCTCATCTCCCCGTTTCCAGCTGTTTAGTGACATTTGGGATGATTTGTGATGAAAAATTCAAGAATTTAACCTTTTCTTCCAAAAAAAGGCAGATCTCCCTGTTTCCAGCGCTTTTTTGACACTGGAGCTGATATGTGATGAAAAAGTCAAAATGTTAACCATTGCTTCCAAAAAAGGCTTATCTCCCCGTTTCCAGCTGTTTAGTGACATTTGGGATGATGTGTGATGAAAAATTCAAGAATTTAACCATTTCTTCCAAAAAAGGCTTATCTGCCTGTTTCCAGCGCTTTTCTGACACTGGAGCTGATATGTGATGAAAAAGTCAAAATGTTAACCATTGCTTCCAAAAAAGGCTTATCTCCCCGTTTCCAACTGTTTAGTGACATTTGGGATGATGTGTGATGAAAAATTCAAGAATTTAACCATTTCTTCCAAAAAAGGCTTATATCCCTGTTTCCAGCGCTTTTCTGACACTTGGGCTGACATGTGATGAAAAAGTCAGAAATCTTAATCAATGCTTTCAAAAAAGGCTTATCTCCCCGTTTCCAGCTGTTTAGTGACATTTGGGATGATGTGTGATGAAAAATTCAAGAATTTAACCTTTTCTTACAAAACAAGGCAGATCTCCCTGTCTCCAGCGCTTTTCTGACACTGGAGCTGATATGTAATGAAAAAGTCAAAATGTTAACCATTGCTTCCAAAAAAGGCTTATCTCCCCGTTTCCAGCTGTTTAGTGACATTTGGGATGATGTGTGATGAAAAATTCAAGAATTTAACCTTTTCTTCCAAAAAAGGCTTATCTCCCTGTTTCCAGCGCTTTTCTGACACTTGGGCTGACATGTGATGAAAAAGTCAGAAATCTTAATCAATGCTTCCAAAAAAGGCTCATCTCCCCGTTTCCAGCTGTTTAGTGACATTTGGGATGATGTGTGATGAAAAATTCAAGAATTTAACCTTTTCTTCCAAAAAAAGGCAGATCTCCCTGTCTCCAGCGCTTTTCTGACACTGGAGCTGATATGTGATGAAAAAGTCAGAATGTTAACCATTGCTTCCAAAAAAGGCTTATCTCCCCGTTTCCAGCTGTTTAGTGACATTTGGGATGATGTGTGATGAAAAATTCAAGAATTTAACCTTTTCTTCCAGAAAAGGCTTATCTCCCTGTTTCCAGCGCTTTTCTGACACTTGGGCTGACATGTGATGAAAAAGTCAGAAATCTTAATCAATGCTTCCAAAAAAGGCTCATCTCCCCGTTTCCAGCTGTTTAGTGACATTTGGGATGATGTGTGATGAAAAATTCAAGAATTTAACCTTTTCTTCCAAAAAAGGCTTATCTCCCTGTTTCCAGCGCTTTTCTGACACTTGGGCTGACATGTGATGAAAATGTCAGAAATCTTAATCAATGCTTCCAAAAAAGGCTTATCTCCCCGTTTCCAGCTGTTTAGTGACATTTGGGATGATGTGTGATGAAAAATTCAAGAATTTAACCTTTTCTTCCAAAAAAAGGCAGATCTCCCTGTCTCCAGCGCTTTTCTGACACTGGAGCTGATATGTGATGAAAAAGTCAAAATGTTAACCATTGCTTCCAAAAAAGGCTTTTCTCCCCGTTTCCAGCTGTTTAGTGACATTTGGGATGATGTGTGATGACAAATTCAAGAATTTAACCATTTCTTCCAAAAAAGGCTTATCTCCCTGTTTCCAGCACTTTTCTGACACTTGGGCTGACATGTGATGAAAAAGTCAGAAAACTTAATCAATGCTTCCAAAAAAGGCTTATCTCCCCGTTTCCAGCTGTTTAGTGACATTTGGGATGATGTGTGATGAAAAATTCAAGAATTTAACCTTTTCTTCCAAAAAAGGCTTATCTCCCTGTTTCCAGCGCTTTTTTGACACTTGGGCTGACATGTGATGAAAAAGTCAGAAATCTTAATCAATGCTTCCAAAAAAGGCTTATCTCCCCGTTTCCAGCTGTTTAGTGACATTTGGGATGATGTGTGATGAAAAATTCAAGAATTTAACCTTTTCTTCCAAAAAAAGGCAGATCTCCCTGTCTCCAGCGCTTTTCTGACACTGGAGCTGATATGTGATGAAAAAGTCAAAATGTTAACCATTGCTTCCAAAAAAGGCTTATCTCCCCGTTTCCAGCTGTTTAGTGACATTTGGGATGATGTGTGATGAAAAATTCAAGAATTTAACCTTTTCTTCCAGAAAAGGCTTATCTCCCTGTTTCCAGCGCTTTTCTGACACTTGGGCTGACATGTGATGAAAAAGTCAGAAATCTTAATCAATGCTTCCAAAAAAGGCTCATCTCCCCGTTTCCAGCTGTTTAGTGACATTTGGGATGATGTGTGATGAAAAATTCAAGAATTTAACCTTTTCTTCCAAAAAAAGGCAGATCTCCCTGTCTCCAGCGCTTTTCTGACACTGGAGCTGATATGTGATGAAAAAGTCAAAATGTTAACCATTGCTTCCAAAAAAGGCTTATCTCCCCGTTTCCAGCTGTTTAGTGACATTTGGGATGATGTGTGATGAAAAATTCAAGAATTTAACCTTTTCTTCCAAAAAAGGCTTATCTCCCTGTTTCCAGCGCTTTTCTGACACTTGGGCTGACATGTGATGAAAATGTCAGAAATCTTAATCAATGCTTCCAAAAAAGGCTTATCTCCCCGTTTCCAGCTGTTTAGTGACATTTGGGATGATGTGTGATGAAAAATTCAAGAATTTAACCTTTTCTTCCAAAAAAAGGCAGATCTCCCTGTCTCCAGCGCTTTTCTGACACTGGAGCTGATATGTGATGAAAAAGTCAAAATGTTAACCATTGCTTCCAAAAAAGGCTTTTCTCCCCGTTTCCAGCTGTTTAGTGACATTTGGGATGATGTGTGATGACAAATTCAAGAATTTAACCATTTCTTCCAAAAAAGGCTTATCTCCCTGTTTCCAGCACTTTTCTGACACTTGGGCTGACATGTGATGAAAAAGTCAGAAAACTTAATCAATGCTTCCAAAAAAGGCTTATCTCCCCGTTTCCAGCTGTTTAGTGACATTTGGGATGATGTGTGATGAAAATTTCAAGAATTTAACCATTTCTTCCAAAAAAGGCTTATCTCCCTGTTTACAGCGATTTTCTGACACTTGGGCTGACATGTGATGAAAAAGTCAGAAATATTAATCAATGCTTCCAAAAAAGGCTTATCTCCCCGTTTCCAGCTGTTTAGTGACATTTGGGATGATGTGTGATGAAAAATTCAAGAATTTAACCTTTTCTTCCAAAAAAAGGCAGATCTCCCTGTCTCCAGCGCTTTTCTGACACTGGAGCTGATATGTGATGAAAAAGTCAAAATGTTAACCATTGCTTCCAAAAAAGGCTTATCTCCCCGTTTCCAGCTGTTTAGTGACATTTGGGATGATGTGTGATGAAAAATTCAAGAATTTAACCTTTTCTTCCAAAAAAGGCTTATCTCCCTGTTTCCAGCGCTTTTTTGACACTTGGGCTGACATGTGATGAAAAAGTCAGAAATCTTAATCAATGCTTCCAAAAAAGGCTTATCTCCCCGTTTCCAGCTGTTTAGTGACATTTGGGATGATGTGTGATGAAAAATTCAAGAATTTAACCTTTTCTTCCAAAAAAAGGCAGATCTCCCTGTCTCCAGCGCTTTTCTGACACTGGAGCTGATATGTGATGAAAAAGTCAAAATGTTAACCATTGCTTCCAAAAAAGGCTTATCTCCCCGTTTCCAGCTGTTTAGTGACATTTGGGATGATGTGTGATGAAAAATTCAAGAATTTAACCTTTTCTTCCAGAAAAGGCTTATCTCCCTGTTTCCAGCGCTTTTCTGACACTTGGGCTGACATGTGATGAAAATGTCAGAAATCTTAATCAATGCTTCCAAAAAAGGCTTATCTCCCCGTTTCCAGCTGTTTAGTGACATTTGGGATGATGTGTGATGAAAAATTCAAGAATTTAACCTTTTCTTCCAAAAAAAGGCAGATCTCCCTGTCTCCAGCGCTTTTCTGACACTGGAGCTGATATGTGATGAAAAAGTCAAAATGTTAACCATTGCTTCCAAAAAAGGCTTTTCTCCCCGTTTCCAGCTGTTTAGTGACATTTGGGATGATGTGTGATGACAAATTCAAGAATTTAACCATTTCTTCCAAAAAAGGCTTATCTCCCTGTTTCCAGCACTTTTCTGACACTTGGGCTGACATGTGATGAAAAAGTCAGAAAACTTAATCAATGCTTCCAAAAAAGGCTTATCTCCCCGTTTCCAGCTGTTTAGTGACATTTGGGATGATGTGTGATGAAAAATTCAAGAATTTAACCTTTTCTTCCAAAAAAAGGCAGATCTCCCTGTCTCCAGCGCTTTTCTGACACTGGAGCTGATATGTGATGAAAAAGTCAAAATGTTAACCATTGCTTCCAAAAAAGGCTTTTCTCCCCGTTTCCAGCTGTTTAGTGACATTTGGGATGATGTGTGATGACAAATTCAAGAATTTAACCTTTTCTTCCAAAAAAGGCTTATCTCCCTGTTTCCAGCGCTTTTCTGACACTTGGGCTGACATGTGATGAAAAAGTCAGAAATCTTAATCAATGCTTCCAAAAAAGGCTCATCTCCCCGTTTCCAGCTGTTTAGTGACATTTGGGATGATTTGTGATGAAAAATTCAAGAATTTAACCTTTTCTTCCAAAAAAAGGCAGATCTCCCTGTCTCCAGCGCTTTTCTGACACTGGAGCTGATATGTGATGAAAAAGTCAAAATGTTAACCATTGCTTCCAAAAAAGGCTTATCTCCCCGTTTCCAGCTGTTTAGTGACATTTGGGATGATGTGTGATGAAAAATTCAAGAATTTAACCTTTTCTTCCAAAAAAAGGCATATCTCCCTGTTTCCAGCGCTTTTTTGACACTGGAGCTGATATGTGATGAAAAAGTCAAAATGTTAACCATTGCTTCCAAAAAAGGCTTATCTCCCCGTTTCCAGCTGTTTAGTGACATTTGGGATGATGTGTGATGAAAAATTCAAGAATTTAACCATTTCTTCCAAAAAAGGCTTATATCCCTGTTTCCAGCGCTTTTCTGACACTTGGGCTGATATGTGATGAAAAAGTCAAAATGTTAACCATTGCTTCCAAAAAAGGCTTATCTCCCCGTTTCCAGCTGTTTAGTGACATTTGGGAAGATGTGTGATGAAAAATTCAAGAATTTATCCATTTCTTCCAAAAAAGGCTTATCTCCCTGTATCCAGCGCTTTTCTGACACTTGGGCTGACATGTGATGAAAAAGTCAGAAATCTTAATCAATGCTTTCAAAAAAGGCTTATCTCCCCGTTTCCAGCTGTTTAGTGACATTTGGGATGATGTGTGATGAAAAATTCAAGAATTTAACCTTTTCTTACAAAACAAGGCAGATCTCCCTGTCTCCAGCGCTTTTCTGACACTGGAGCTGATATGTAATGAAAAAGTCAAAATGTTAACCATTGCTTCCAAAAAAGGCTTATCTCCCCGTTTCCAGCTGTTTAGTGACATTTGGGATGATGTGTGATGAAAAATTCAAGAATTTAACCTTTTCTTCCAAAAAAGGCTTATCTCCCTGTTTCCAGCGCTTTTCTGACACTTGGGCTGACATGTGATGAAAAAGTCAGAAATCTTAATCAGTGCTTCCAAAAAAGGCTCATCTCCCCGTTTCCAGCTGTTTAGTGACATTTGGGATGATGTGTGATGAAAAATTCAAGAATTTAACCTTTTCTTCCAAAAAAAGGCAGATCTCCCTGTCTCCAGCGCTTTTCTGACACTGGAGCTGATATGTGATGAAAAAGTCAAAATGTTAACCATTGCTTCCAAAAAAGGCTTATCTCCCCGTTTCCAGCTGTTTAGTGACATTTGGGATGATGTGTGATGAAAAATTCAAGAATTTAACCTTTTCTTCCAGAAAAGGCTTATCTCCCTGTTTCCAGCGCTTTTCTGACACTTGGGCTGACATGTGATGAAAAAGTCAGAAATCTTAATCAATGCTTCCAAAAAAGGCTCATCTCCCCGTTTCCAGCTGTTTAGTGACATTTGGGATGATGTGTGATGAAAAATTCAAGAATTTAACCTTTTCTTCCAAAAAAGGCTTATCTCCCTGTTTCCAGCGCTTTTCTGACACTTGGGCTGACATGTGATGAAAATGTCAGAAATCTTAATCAATGCTTCCAAAAAAGGCTTATCTCCCCGTTTCCAGCTGTTTAGTGACATTTGGGATGATGTGTGATGAAAAATTCAAGAATTTAACCTTTTCTTCCAAAAAAAGGCAGATCTCCCTGTCTCCAGCGCTTTTCTGACACTGGAGCTGATATGTGATGAAAAAGTCAAAATGTTAACCATTGCTTCCAAAAAAGGCTTTTCTCCCCGTTTCCAGCTGTTTAGTGACATTTGGGATGATGTGTGATGACAAATTCAAGAATTTAACCATTTCTTCCAAAAAAGGCTTATCTCCCTATTTCCAGCACTTTTCTGACACTTGGGCTGACATGTGATGAAAAAGTCAGAAAACTTAATCAATGCTTCCAAAAAAGGCTTATCTCCCCGTTTCCAGCTGTTTAGTGACATTTGGGATGATGTGTGATGAAAAATTCAAGAATTTAACCTTTTCTTCCAAAAAAGGCTTATCTCCCTGTTTCCAGCGCTTTTTTGACACTTGGGCTGACATGTGATGAAAAAGTCAGAAATCTTAATCAATGCTTCCAAAAAAGGCTTATCTCCCCGTTTCCAGCTGTTTAGTGACATTTGGGATGATGTGTGATGAAAAATTCAAGAATTTAACCTTTTCTTCCAAAAAAAGGCAGATCTCCCTGTCTCCAGCGCTTTTCTGACACTGGAGCTGATATGTGATGAAAAAGTCAAAATGTTAACCATTGCTTCCAAAAAAGGCTTATCTCCCCGTTTCCAGCTGTTTAGTGACATTTGGGATGATGTGTGATGAAAAATTCAAGAATTTAACCTTTTCTTCCAGAAAAGGCTTATCTCCCTGTTTCCAGCGCTTTTCTGACACTTGGGCTGACATGTGATGAAAAAGTCAGAAATCTTAATCAATGCTTCCAAAAAAGGCTCATCTCCCCGTTTCCAGCTGTTTAGTGACATTTGGGATGATGTGTGATGAAAAATTCAAGAATTTAACCTTTTCTTCCAAAAAAAGGCAGATCTCCCTGTCTCCAGCGCTTTTCTGACACTGGAGCTGATATGTGATGAAAAAGTCAAAATGTTAACCATTGCTTCCAAAAAAGGCTTATCTCCCCGTTTCCAGCTGTTTAGTGACATTTGGGATGATGTGTGATGACAAATTCAAGAATTTAACCATTTCTTCCAAAAAAGGCTTATCTCCCTGTTTCCAGCACTTTTCTGACACTTGGGCTGACATGTGATGAAAAAGTCAGAAAACTTAATCAATGCTTCCAAAAAAGGCTTATCTCCCCGTTTCCAGCTGTTTAGTGACATTTGGGATGATGTGTGATGAAAATTTCAAGAATTTAACCATTTCTTCCAAAAAAGGCTTATCTCCCTGTTTACAGCGATTTTCTGACACTTGGGCTGACATGTGATGAAAAAGTCAGAAATATTAATCAATGCTTCCAAAAAAGGCTTATCTCCCCGTTTCCAGCTGTTTAGTGACATTTGGGATGATGTGTGATGAAAAATTCAAGAATTTAACCTTTTCTTCCAAAAAAAGGCAGATCTCCCTGTCTCCAGCGCTTTTCTGACACTGGAGCTGATATGTGATGAAAAAGTCAAAATGTTAACCATTGCTTCCAAAAAAGGCTTATCTCCCCGTTTCCAGCTGTTTAGTGACATTTGGGATGATGTGTGATGAAAAATTCAAGAATTTAACCTTTTCTTCCAAAAAAGGCTTATCTCCCTGTTTCCAGCGCTTTTTTGACACTTGGGCTGACATGTGATGAAAAAGTCAGAAATCTTAATCAATGCTTCCAAAAAAGGCTTATCTCCCCGTTTCCAGCTGTTTAGTGACATTTGGGATGATGTGTGATGAAAAATTCAAGAATTTAACCTTTTCTTCCAAAAAAAGGCAGATCTCCCTGTCTCCAGCGCTTTTCTGACACTGGAGCTGATATGTGATGAAAAAGTCAAAATGTTAACCATTGCTTCCAAAAAAGGCTTATCTCCCCGTTTCCAGCTGTTTAGTGACATTTGGGATGATGTGTGATGAAAAATTCAAGAATTTAACCTTTTCTTCCAGAAAAGGCTTATCTCCCTGTTTCCAGCGCTTTTCTGACACTTGGGCTGACATGTGATGAAAAAGTCAGAAATCTTAATCAATGCTTCCAAAAAAGGCTTATCTCCCCGTTTCCAGCTGTTTAGTGACATTTGGGATGATGTGTGATGAAAAATTCAAGAATTTAACCTTTTCTTCCAAAAAAAGGCAGATCTCCCTGTCTCCAGCGCTTTTCTGACACTGGAGCTGATATGTGATGAAAAAGTCAAAATGTTAACCATTGCTTCCAAAAAAGGCTTTTCTCCCCGTTTCCAGCTGTTTAGTGACATTTGGGATGATGTGTGATGACAAATTCAAGAATTTAACCATTTCTTCCAAAAAAGGCTTATCTCCCTGTTTCCAGCACTTTTCTGACACTTGGGCTGACATGTGATGAAAAAGTCAGAAAACTTAATCAATGCTTCCAAAAAAGGCTTATCTCCCCGTTTCCAGCTGTTTAGTGACATTTGGGATGATGTGTGATGAAAAATTCAAGAATTTAACCTTTTCTTCCAAAAAAAGGCAGATCTCCCTGTCTCCAGCGCTTTTCTGACACTGGAGCTGATATGTGATGAAAAAGTCAAAATGTTAACCATTGCTTCCAAAAAAGGCTTTTCTCCCCGTTTCCAGCTGTTTAGTGACATTTGGGATGATGTGTGATGACAAATTCAAGAATTTAACCTTTTCTTCCAAAAAAGGCTTATCTCCCTGTTTCCAGCGCTTTTCTGACACTTGGGCTGACATGTGATGAAAAAGTCAGAAATCTTAATCAATGCTTCCAAAAAAGGCTCATCTCCCCGTTTCCAGCTGTTTAGTGACATTTGGGATGATTTGTGATGAAAAATTCAAGAATTTAACCTTTTCTTCCAAAAAAAGGCAGATCTCCCTGTCTCCAGCGCTTTTCTGACACTGGAGCTGATATGTGATGAAAAAGTCAAAATGTTAACCATTGCTTCCAAAAAAGGCTTATCTCCCCGTTTCCAGCTGTTTAGTGACATTTGGGATGATGTGTGATGAAAAATTCAAGAATTTAACCTTTTCTTCCAAAAAAAGGCATATCTCCCTGTTTCCAGCGCTTTTTTGACACTGGAGCTGATATGTGATGAAAAAGTCAAAATGTTAACCATTGCTTCCAAAAAAGGCTTATCTCCCCGTTTCCAGCTGTTTAGTGACATTTGGGATGATGTGTGATGAAAAATTCAAGAATTTAACCATTTCTTCCAAAAAAGGCTTATATCCCTGTTTCCAGCGCTTTTCTGACACTTGGGCTGATATGTGATGAAAAAGTCAAAATGTTAACCATTGCTTCCAAAAAAGGCTTATCTCCCCGTTTCCAGCTGTTTAGTGACATTTGGGAAGATGTGTGATGAAAAATTCAAGAATTTATCCATTTCTTCCAAAAAAGGCTTATCTCCCTGTATCCAGCGCTTTTCTGACACTTGGGCTGACATGTGATGAAAAAGTCAGAAATCTTAATCAATGCTTTCAAAAAAGGCTTATCTCCCCGTTTCCAGCTGTTTAGTGACATTTGGGATGATGTGTGATGAAAAATTCAAGAATTTAACCTTTTCTTACAAAACAAGGCAGATCTCCCTGTCTCCAGCGCTTTTCTGACACTGGAGCTGATATGTAATGAAAAAGTCAAAATGTTAACCATTGCTTCCAAAAAAGGCTTATCTCCCCGTTTCCAGCTGTTTAGTGACATTTGGGATGATGTGTGATGAAAAATTCAAGAATTTAACCTTTTCTTCCAAAAAAGGCTTATCTCCCTGTTTCCAGCGCTTTTCTGACACTTGGGCTGACATGTGATGAAAAAGTCAGAAATCTTAATCAATGCTTCCAAAAAAGGCTCATCTCCCCGTTTCCAGCTGTTTAGTGACATTTGGGATGATGTGTGATGAAAAATTCAAGAATTTAACCTTTTCTTCCAAAAAAAGGCAGATCTCCCTGTCTCCAGCGCTTTTCTGACACTGGAGCTGATATGTGATGAAAAAGTCAAAATGTTAACCATTGCTTCCAAAAAAGGCTGATCTCCCCGTTTCCAGCTGTTTAGTGACATTTGGGATGATGTGTGATGAAAAATTCAAGAATTTAACCTTTTCTTCCAGAAAAGGCTTATCTCCCTGTTTCCAGCGCTTTTCTGACACTTGGGCTGACATGTGATGAAAAAGTCAGAAATCTTAATCAATGCTTCCAAAAAAGGCTCATCTCCCCGTTTCCAGCTGTTTAGTGACATTTGGGATGATGTGTGATGAAAAATTCAAGAATTTAACCTTTTCTTCCAAAAAAAGGCAGATCTCCCTGTCTCCAGCGCTTTTCTGACACTGGAGCTGATATGTGATGAAAAAGTCAAAATGTTAACCATTGCTTCCAAAAAAGGCTTATCTCCCCGTTTCCAGCTGTTTAGTGACATTTGGGATGATGTGTGATGAAAAATTCAAGAATTTAACCTTTTCTTCCAAAAAAGGCTTATCTCCCTGTTTCCAGCGCTTTTCTGACACTTGGGCTGACATGTGATGAAAATGTCAGAAATCTTAATCAATGCTTCCAAAAAAGGCTTATCTCCCCGTTTCCAGCTGTTTAGTGACATTTGGGATGATGTGTGATGAAAAATTCAAGAATTTAACCTTTTCTTCCAAAAAAAGGCAGATCTCCCTGTCTCCAGCGCTTTTCTGACACTGGAGCTGATATGTGATGAAAAAGTCAAAATGTTAACCATTGCTTCCAAAAAAGGCTTTTCTCCCCGTTTCCAGCTGTTTAGTGACATTTGGGATGATGTGTGATGACAAATTCAAGAATTTAACCATTTCTTCCAAAAAAGGCTTATCTCCCTGTTTCCAGCACTTTTCTGACACTTGGGCTGACATGTGATGAAAAAGTCAGAAAACTTAATCAATGCTTCCAAAAAAGGCTTATCTCCCCGTTTCCAGCTGTTTAGTGACATTTGGGATGATGTGTGATGAAAATTTCAAGAATTTAACCATTTCTTCCAAAAAAGGCTTATCTCCCTGTTTACAGCGATTTTCTGACACTTGGGCTGACATGTGATGAAAAAGTCAGAAATATTAATCAATGCTTCCAAAAAAGGCTTATCTCCCCGTTTCCAGCTGTTTAGTGACATTTGGGATGATGTGTGATGAAAAATTCAAGAATTTAACCTTTTCTTCCAAAAAAAGGCAGATCTCCCTGTCTCCAGCGCTTTTCTGACACTGGAGCTGATATGTGATGAAAAAGTCAAAATGTTAACCATTGCTTCCAAAAAAGGCTTATCTCCCCGTTTCCAGCTGTTTAGTGACATTTGGGATGATGTGTGATGAAAAATTCAAGAATTTAACCTTTTCTTCCAAAAAAGGCTTATCTCCCTGTTTCCAGCGCTTTTCTGACACTTGGGCTGACATGTGATGAAAATGTCAGAAATCTTAATCAATGCTTCCAAAAAAGGCTTATCTCCCCGTTTCCAGCTGTTTAGTGACATTTGGGATGATGTGTGATGAAAAATTCAAGAATTTAACCTTTTCTTCCAAAAAAAGGCAGATCTCCCTGTCTCCAGCGCTTTTCTGACACTGGAGCTGATATGTGATGAAAAAGTCAAAATGTTAACCATTGCTTCCAAAAAAGGCTTATCTCCCCGTTTCCAGCTGTTTAGTGACATTTGGGATGATGTGTGATGAAAAATTCAAGAATTTAACCATTTCTTCCAAAAAAGGCTTATCTCCCTGTTTCCAGCGCTTTTCTGACACTTGGGCTGACATGTGATGAAAAAGTCAGAAATCTTAATCAATGCTTCCAAAAAAGGCTTATCTCCCCGTTTCCAGCTGTTTAGTGACATTTGGGATGATGTGTGATGAAAAATTCAAGAATTTAACCTTTTCTTCCAAAAAAAGACAGATCTCCCTGTCTCCAGCGCTTTTCTGACACAGGAGCTGATATGTGATGAAAAAGTCAAAATGTTAACCATTGCTTCCAAAAAAGGCTTATCTCCCCGTTTCCAGCTGTTTAGTGACATTTGGGATGATGTGTGATGAAAAATTCAAGAATTTAACCATTTCTTCCAAAAAAGGCTTATCTCCCTGTTTCCAGCGCTTTTCTGACACTTGGGCTGACATGTGATGAAAAAGTCAGAAATCTTAATCAATGCTTCCAAAAAAGGCTTATCTCCCCGTTTCCAGCTGTTTAGTGACATTTGGGATGATGTGTGATGAAAAATTCAAGAATTTAACCATTTCTTCCAAAAAAGGTTTATCTCCCTGTTTCCAGCGCTTTTCTGACACTTGGGCTGACATGTGATGAAAAAGTCAGAAATCTTAATCAATGCTTCCAAAAAAGGCTTATCTCCCCGTTTCCAGCTGTTTAGTGACATTTGGGATGATGTGTGATGAAAAATTTAAGAATTTAACCTTTTCTTCCAAAAAAAGGCAGATCTCCCTGTCTCCAGCGCTTTTCTGACACTGGAGCTGATATGTGATGAAAAAGTCAAAATGTTAACCATTGCTTCCAAAAAAGGCTTATCTCCCCGTTTCCAGCTGTTTAGTGACATTTCGGATGATGTGTGATGAAAAATTCAAGAATTTAACCTTTTCTTCCAAAAAAAGGCAGATCTCCCTGTCTCCAGCGCTTTTCTGACACTGGAGCTGATATGTGATGAAAAAGTCAAAATGTTAACCATTGCTTCCAAAAAAGGCTTATCTCCCCGTTTCCAGCTGTTTAGTGACATTTGGGATGATGTGTGATGAAAAATTCAAGAATTTAACCATTTCTTCCAAAAAAGGCTTATCTCCCTGTTTCCAGCGCTTTTCTGACACTTGGGCTGACATGTGATGAAAAAGTCAGAAATCTTAATCAATGCTTCCAAAAAAGGCTTATCTCCCCGTTTCCAGCTGTTTAGTGACATTTGGGATGATGTGTGATGAAAAATTCAAGAATTTAACCTTTTCTTCCAAAAAAAGGCAGATCTCCCTGTCTCCAGCGCTTTTCTGACACTGGAGCTGATATGTGATGAAAAAGTCAAAATGTTAACCATTGCTTCCAAAAAAGGCTTATCTCCCCTTTTCCAGCTGTTTAGTGACATTTGGGATGATGTGTGATGAAAAATTCAAGAATTTAACCATTTCTTCCAAAAAAGGCTTATCTCCCTGTTTCCAGCGCTTTTCTGACACTTGGGCTGACATGTGATGAAAAAGTCAGAAATCTTAATCAATGCTTCCAAAAAAGGCTTATCTCCCCGTTTCCAGCTGTTTAGTGACATTTGGGATGATGTGTGATGAAAAATTTAAGAATTTAACCTTTTCTTCCAAAAAAAGGCAGATCTCCCTGTCTCCAGCGCTTTTCTGACACTGGAGCTGATATGTGATGAAAAAGTCAAAATGTTAACCATTGCTTCCAAAAAAGGCTTATCTCCCCGTTTCCAGCTGTTTAGTGACATTTGGGATGATGTGTGATGAAAAATTCAAGAATTTAATCTTTTCTTCCAAAAAAAGGCAGATCTCCCTGTCTCCAGCGCTTTTCTGACACTGGAGCTGATATGTGATGAAAAAGTCAAAATGTTAACCATTGCTTCCAAAAAAGGCTTATCTCCCCGTTTCCAGCTGTTTAGTGACATTTGGGATGATGTGTGATGAAAAATTCAAGAATTTAACCATTTCTTCCAAAAAAGGCTTATCTCCCTGTTTCCAGCGCTTTTCTGACACTTGGGCTGACATGTGATGAAAAAGTCAGAAATCTTAATCAATGCTTCCAAAAAAGGCTTATCTCCCCGTTTCCAGCTGTTTAGTGACATTTGGGATGATGTGTGATGAAAAATTCAAGAATTTAACCTTTTCTTCCAAAAAAAGGCAGATCTCCCTGTCTCCAGCGCTTTTCTGACACTGGAGCTGATATGTGATGAAAAAGTCAAAATGTTAACCATTGCTTCCAAAAAAGGCTTATCTCCCCTTTTCCAGCTGTTTAGTGACATTTGGGATGATGTGTGATGAAAAATTCAAGAATTTAACCATTTCTTACAAAAAAGGCTTATCTCCCTGTTTCCAGCGCTTTTCTGACACTTGGGCTGACATGTGATGAAAAATTCAGAAATCTTAATCAATGCTTCCAAAAAAGGCTTATCTCCCCGTTTCCAGCTGTTTAGTGACATTTGGGATGATGTGTGATGAAATATTTAAGAATTTAACCTTTTCTTCCAAAAAAAGGCAGATCTCCCTGTCTCCAGCGCTTTTCTGACACTGGAGCTGATATGTGATGAAAAAGTCAAAATGTTAACCATTGCTTCCAAAAAAGGCTTATCTCCCCGTTTCCAGCTGTTTAGTGACATTTGGGATGATGTGTGATGAAAAATTCAAGAATTTAACCATTTCTTCCAAAAAAGGCTTATCTCCCTGTTTCCAGCGCTTTTCTGACACTTGGGATTACATGTGATGAAAAAGTCAGAAATCTTAATCAATGCTTCCAAAAAAGGCTTATCTCCCCGTTTCCACCTGTTTAGTGACATTTGGGATGATGTGTGATGAAAAATTCAAGAATTTAACCTTTTCTTCCAAAAAAAGGCAGATCTCCCTGTCTCCAGCGCTTTTCTGACACTGGAGCTGATATGTGATGAAAAAGTCAAAATGTTAACCATTGCTTCCAAAAAAGGCTTATCTCCCCGTTTCCAGCTGTTTAGTGACATTTGGGATGATGTGTGATGAAAAATTCAAGAATTTAACCTTTTCTTCCAAAAAAAGGCAGATCTCCCTGTCTCCAGCGCTTTTCTGACACTGGAGCTGATATGTGATGAAAAAGTCAAAATGTTAACCATTGCTTCCAAAAAAGGCTTATCTCCCCTTTTCCAGCTGTTTAGTGACATTTGGGATGATGTGTGATGAAAAATTCAAGAATTTAACCATTTCTTCCAAAAAAGGCTTATCTCCCTGTTTCCAGCGCTTTTCTGACACTTGGGCTGACATGTGATGAAAAAGTCAGAAATCTTAATCAATGCTTCCAAAAAAGGCTTATCTCCCCGTTTCCAGCTGTTTAGTGACATTTGGGATGATGTGTGATGAAAAATTCAAGAATTTAACCTTTTCTTACAAAAAAGGCTTATCTCCCTGTTTCCAGCGCTTTTCTGACACTTGGGCTGACATGTGATGAAAAAGTCAGAAATCTTAATCAATGCTTCCAAAAAAGGCTTATCTCCCCGTTTCCAGCTGTTTAGTGACATTTGGGATGATGTGTGATGAAAAATTCAAGAATTTAACCAATTCTTCCAAAAAAAGGCATATCTCCCTGTTTCCAGCGCTTTTCTGACACTTGGGCTGACATGTGATGGAAAAGTCAGAAATCTTAATCAATGCTTCCAAAAAAGGCTTATCTCCCTGTTTCCAGCTGTTTAGTGACATTTGGGATGATGTGTGATGAAAAATTCAAGAATTTATCCATTTCTTCCAAAAAAGGCATATCTCCCTGTTTCCAGCGCTTTTCTGACACTTGGGCTGACATGTGATGAAAAAGTCAGAAATCTTAATCAATGCTTCCAAAAAAGGCTTATCTCCCCGTTTCCAGCTGTTTAGTGACATTTGGGATGATGTGTGATGAAATATTCAAGAATTTAACCATTTCTTCCAAAAAAAGGCATATCTCCCTGTTTCCAGCGCTTTTTTGACACTGGAGCTGATATGTGATGAAAAAATCAAAATGTTAACCATTGCTTCCAAAAAAGGCTTATCTCCCCGTTTCCAGCTGTTTAGTGACATTTGGGATGATGTTTGATGAAAAATTCAAGAATTTAACCATTTCTTCCAAAAAAAGGCATATCTCCCTGTTTCCAGCGCTTTTCTGACACTGGAGCTGATATGTGATGAAAAAGTCAAAATGTTAACCATTGTTTCCAAAAAAGGCTTATCTCCCCGTTTCCAGCTGTTTAGTGACATTTGGGATGATGTGTGATGAAAAATTCAAGAATTTAACCATTTCTTCCAAAAAAGGCTTATCTCCCTGTTTCCAGCGCTTTTCTGACACTTGGGCTGACATGTGATGAAAAAGTCAGAAAACTTAATCAATGCTTCCAAAAAAGGCTTATCTCCCCGTTTCCAGCTGTTTAGTGACATTTGGGATGATGTGTGATGAAAAATTCAAGAATTTAACCATTTCTTCCAAAAAAGGCTTATCTCCCTGTTTACAGCGCTTTTCTGACACTTGGGCTGACATGTGATGAAAAAGTCAGAAATCTTAATCAATGCTTCCAAAAAAGGCTTATCTCCCCGTTTCCAGCTGTTTAGTGACATTTGGGATGATGTGTGATTCAAAATTCAAGAATTTAACCAATTCTTCCAAAAAAAGGCATATCTCCCTGTTTCCAGCGCTTTTCTGACACTTGGGCTGACATGTGATGAAAAAGTCAAAATGTTAACCATTGTTTCCAAAAAAGGCTTATCTCCCCGTTTCCAGCTGTTTAGTGACATTTGGGATGATGTGTGATGAAAAATTCAAGAATTTAACCATTTCTTCCAAAAAAGGCTTATCTCCCTGTTTCCAGCACTTTTCTGACACTTGGGCTGACATGTGATGAAAAAGTCAGAAAACTTAATCAATGCTTCCAAAAAAGGCTTATCTCCCCGTTTCCAGCTGTTTAGTGACATTTGGGATGATGTGTGATGAAAAATTCAAGAATTTAACCATTTCTTCCAAAAAAGGCTTATCTCCCTGTTTACAGCGCTTTTCTGACACTTGGGCTGACATGTGATGAAAAAGTCAGAAATCTTAATCAATGCTTCCAAAAAAGGCTTATCTCCCCGTTTCCAGCTGTTTAGTGACATTTGGGATGATGTGTGATGAAAAATTCAAGAATTTATCCATTTCTTCCAAAAAAGGCATATCTCCATGTTTCCAGCGCTTTTCTGACACTTGGGCTGACATGTGATGGAAAAGTCAGAAATCTTAATCAATGCTTCCAAAAAAGGCTTATCTCCCCGTTTCCAGCTGTTTAGTGACATTTGGGATGATGTGTGATGAAAAATTCAAGAATTTAACCATTTCTTCCAAAAAAGGCATATCTCCCTGTTTCCAGCGCTTTTCTGACACTGGAGCTGATATGTGATGAAAAAGTCAAAATGTTAACCATTGCTTCCAAAAAAGGCTTATCTCCCCGTTTCCAGCTGTTTAGTGACATTTGGGATGATGTGTGATGAAAAATTCAAGAATTTAACCATTTCTTCCAAAAAAGGCTTATCTCCCTGTTTCCAGCGCTTTTCTGACACTTGGGCTGACATGTGATGAAAAAGTCAGAAATCTTAATCAATGCTTCCAAAAAAGGCTTATCTCCCCGTTTCCAGCTGTTTGGTGACATTTGGGATGATGTGTGATGAAAAATTCAAGAATTTAACCTTTTCTTCCAAAACAAGGCAGATCTCCCTGTCTCCAGCGCTTTTCTGACACTGGAGCTGATATGTAATGAAAAAGTCAAAATGTTAACCATTGCTTCCAAAAAAGGCTTATCTCCCCGTTTCCAGCTGTTTAGTGACATTTGGGATGATGTGTGATGAAAAATTCAAGAATTTAACCTTTTCTTCCAAAAAAGGCTTATCTCCCTGTTGCCAGCGCTTTTCTGACACTTGGGCTGACATGTGATGAAAAAGTCAGAAATCTTAATCAATGCTTCCAAAAAAGGCTTATCTCCCCGTTTCCAGCTGTTTAGTGACATTTGGGATGATGTGTGATGAAAAATTCAAGAATTTAACCTTTTCTTCCAAAAAAAGGCAGATCTCCCTGTCTCCTGCGCTTTTCTGACACTGGAGCTGATATGTGATGAAAAAGTCAAAATGTTAACCATTGCTTCCAAAAAAGGCTTATCTCCCCGTTTCCAGCTGTTTAGTGACATTTGGGATGATGTGTGATGAAAAATTCAAGAATTTAACCATTTCTTCCAAAAAAGGCTTATCTCCCTGTTTACAGCGATTTTCTGACACTTGGGCTGACATGTGATGAAAAAGTCAGAAATCTTAATCAATGCTTCCAAAAAAGGCTTATCTCCCCGTTTCCAGCTGTTTAGTGACATTTGGGATGATGTGTGATGAAAAATTCAAGAATTTAACCTTTTCTTCCAAAAAAAGGCAGATCTCCCTGTCTCCAGCGCTTTTCTGACACTGGAGCTGATATGTGATGAAAAAGTCAAAATGTTAACCATTGCTTCCAAAAAAGGCTTATCTCCCCGTTTCCAGCTGTTTAGTGACATTTGGGATGATGTGTGATGAAAAATTCAAGAATTTAACCATTTCTTCCAAAAAAAGGCAGATCTCCCTGTCTCCAGCGCTTTTCTGACACTTGAGCTGATATGTGATGAAAAAGTCAAAATGTTAACCATTGCTTCCAAAAAAGGCTTATCTCCCCGTTTCCAGCTGTTTAGTGACATTTGGGATGATGTGTGATGAAAAATTCAAGAATTTAACCATATCTTCCAAAAAAGGTTTATCTCCCTGTTTCCAGCGCTTTTCTGACACTTGGGCTGACATGTGATGAAAAAGTCAGAAATCTTAATCAATGCTTCCAAAAAAGGCTTATCTCCCCGTTTCCAGCTGTTTAGTGACATTTGGGATGATGTGTGATGAAAAATTTAAGAATTTAACCTTTTCTTCCAAAAAAAGGCAGATCTCCCTGTCTCCAGCGCTTTTCTGACACTGGAGCTGATATGTGATGAAAAAGTCAAAATGTTAACCATTGCTTCCAAAAAAGGCTTATCTCCCCGTTTCCAGCTGTTTAGTGACATTTGGGATGATGTGTGATGAAAAATTCAAGAATTTAACCTTTTCTTCCAAAAAAAGGCAGATCTCCCTGTCTCCAGCGCTTTTCTGACACTGGAGCTGATATGTGATGAAAAAGTCAAAATGTTAACCATTGCTTCCAAAAAAGGCTTATCTCCCCGTTTCCAGCTGTTTAGTGACATTTGGGATGATGTGTGATGAAAAATTCAAGAATTTAACCATTTCTTCCAAAAAAGGCTTATCTCCCTGTTTCCAGCGCTTTTCTGACACTTGGGCTGACATGTGATGAAAAAGTCAGAAATCTTAATCAATGCTTCCAAAAAAGGCTTATCTCCCCGTTTCCAGCTGTTTAGTGACATTTGGGATGATGTTTGATGAAAAATTCAAGAATTTATCCATTTCTTCCAAAAAAGGCATATCTCCCTGTTTCCAGCGCTTTTCTGACACTGGAGCTGATATGTGATGAAAAAGTCAAAATGTTAACCATTGCTTCCAAAAAAGGCTTATCTCCCCGTTTCCAGCTGTTTAGTGACATTTGGGATGATGTGTGATGAAAAATTCAAGAATTTAACCATTTCTTCCAAAAAAGGCTTATCTCCCTGTTTCCAGCGCTTTTCTGACACTTGGGCTGACATGTGATGAAAAAGTCAGAAATCTTAATCAATGCTTCCAAAAAAGGCTTATCTCCCCGTTTCCAGCTGTTTAGTGACATTTGGGATGATGTGTGATGAAAAATTCAAGAATTTAACCTTTTCTTCCAAAAAAAGGCAGATCTCCCTGTCTCCTGCGCTTTTCTGACACTGGAGCTGATATGTGATGAAAAAGTCAAAATGTTAACCATTGCTTCCAAAAAAGGCTTATCTCCCCGTTTCCAGCTGTTTAGTGACATTTGGGATGATGTGTGATGAAAAATTCAAGAATTTAACCATTTCTTCCAAAAAAGGCTTATCTCCCTGTTTACAGCGATTTTCTGACACTTGGGCTGACATGTGATGAAAAAGTCAGAAATCTTAATCAATGCTTCCAAAAAAGGCTTATCTCCCCGTTTCCAGCTGTTTAGTGACATTTGGGATGATGTGTGATGAAAAATTCAAGAATTTAACCTTTTCTTCCAAAAAAAGGCAGATCTCCCTGTCTCCAGCGCTTTTCTGACACTGGAGCTGATATGTGATGAAAAAGTCAAAATGTTAACCATTGCTTCCAAAAAAGGCTTATCTCCCCGTTTCCAGCTGTTTAGTGACATTTGGGATGATGTGTGATGAAAAATTCAAGAATTTAACCTTTTCTTCCAAAAAAAGGCAGATCTCCCTGTCTCCAGCGCTTTTCTGACACTTGAGCTGATATGTGATGAAAAAGTCAAAATGTTAACCATTGCTTCCAAAAAAGGCTTATCTCCCCGTTTCCAGCTGTTTAGTGACATTTGGGATGATGTGTGATGAAAAATTCAAGAATTTAACCATATCTTCCAAAAAAGGTTTATCTCCCTGTTTCCAGCGCTTTTCTGACACTTGGGCTGACATGTGATGAAAAAGTCAGAAATCTTAATCAATGCTTCCAAAAAAGGCTTATCTCCCCGTTTCCAGCTGTTTAGTGACATTTGGGATGATGTGTGATGAAAAATTTAAGAATTTAACCTTTTCTTCCAAAAAAAGGCAGATCTCCCTGTCTCCAGCGCTTTTCTGACACTGGAGCTGATATGTGATGAAAAAGTCAAAATGTTAACCATTGCTTCCAAAAAAGGCTTATCTCCCCGTTTCCAGCTGTTTAGTGACATTTGGGATGATGTGTGATGAAAAATTCAAGAATTTAACCTTTTCTTCCAAAAAAAGGCAGATCTCCCTGTCTCCAGCGCTTTTCTGACACTGGAGCTGATATGTGATGAAAAAGTCAAAATGTTAACCAATGCTTCCAAAAAAGGCTTATCTCCCCGTTTCCAGCTGTTTAGTGACATTTGGGATGATGTGTGATGAAAAATTCAAGAATTTAACCATTTCTTCCAAAAAAGGCTTATCTCCCTGTTTCCAGCGCTTTTCTGACACTTGGGCTGACATGTGATGAAAAAGTCAGAAATCTTAATCAATGCTTCCAAAAAAGGCTTATCTCCCCGTTTCCAGCTGTTTAGTGACATTTGGGATGATGTTTGATGAAAAATTCAAGAATTTATCCATTTCTTCCAAAAAAGGCATATCTCCCTGTTTCCAGCGCTTTTCTGACACTGGAGCTGATATGTGATGAAAAAGTCAAAATGTTAACCATTGCTTCCAAAAAAGGCTTATCTCCCCGTTTCCAGCTGTTTAGTGACATTTGGGATGATGTGTGATGAAAAATTCAAGAATTTAACCATTTCTTCCAAAAAAGGCTTATCTCCCTGTTTCCAGCGCTTTTCTGACACTTGGGCTGACATGTGATGAAAAAGTCAGAAATCTTAATCAATGCTTCCAAAAAAGGCTTATCTCCCCGTTTCCAGCTGTTTAGTGACATTTGGGATGATGTGTGATGAAAAATTCAAGAATTTAACCATTTCTTCCAAAAAAGGTTTATCTCCCTGTTTCCAGCGCTTTTCTGACACTTGGGCTGACATGTGATGAAAAAGTCAGAAATCTTAATCAATGCTTCCAAAAAAGGCTTATCTCCCCGTTTCCAGCTGTTTAGTGACATTTGGGATGATGTGTGATGAAAAATTTAAGAATTTAACCTTTTCTTCCAAAAAAAGGCAGATCTCCCTGTCTCCAGCGCTTTTCTGACACTGGAGCTGATATGTAATGAAAAAGTCAAAATGTTAACCATTGCTTCCAAAAAAGGCTTATCTCCCCGTTTCCAGCTGTTTAGTGACATTTGGGATGATGTGTGATGAAAAATTCAAGAATTTAACCTTTTCTTCCAAAAAAGGCTTATCTCCCTGTTGCCAGCGCTTTTCTGACACTTGGGCTGACATGTGATGAAAAAGTCAGAAATCTTAATCAATGCTTCCAAAAAAGGCTTATCTCCCCGTTTCCAGCTGTTTAGTGACATTTGGGATGATGTGTGATGAAAAATTCAAGAATTTAACCTTTTCTTCCAAAAAAAGGCAGATCTCCCTGTCTCCTGCGCTTTTCTGACACTGGAGCTGATATGTGATGAAAAAGTCAAAATGTTAACCATTGCTTCCAAAAAAGGCTTATCTCCCCGTTTCCAGCTGTTTAGTGACATTTGGGATGATGTGTGATGAAAAATTCAAGAATTTAACCATTTCTTCCAAAAAAGGCTTATCTCCCTGTTTACAGCGATTTTCTGACACTTGGGCTGACATGTGATGAAAAAGTCAGAAATCTTAATCAATGCTTCCAAAAAAGGCTTATCTCCCCGTTTCCAGCTGTTTAGTGACATTTGGGATGATGTGTGATGAAAAATTCAAGAATTTAACCTTTTCTTCCAAAAAAAGGCAGATCTCCCTGTCTCCAGCGCTTTTCTGACACTGGAGCTGATATGTGATGAAAAAGTCAAAATGTTAACCATTGCTTCCAAAAAAGGCTTATCTCCCCGTTTCCAGCTGTTTAGTGACATTTGGGATGATGTGTGATGAAAAATTCAAGAATTTAACCTTTTCTTCCAAAAAAAGGCAGATCTCCCTGTCTCCAGCGCTTTTCTGACACTTGAGCTGATATGTGATGAAAAAGTCAAAATGTTAACCATTGCTTCCAAAAAAGGCTTATCTCCCCGTTTCCAGCTGTTTAGTGACATTTGGGATGATGTGTGATGAAAAATTCAAGAATTTAACCATTTCTTCCAAAAAAGGTTTATCTCCCTGTTTCCAGCGCTTTTCTGACACTTGGGCTGACATGTGATGAAAAAGTCAGAAATCTTAATCAATGCTTCCAAAAAAGGCTTATCTCCCCGTTTCCAGCTGTTTAGTGACATTTGGGATGATGTGTGATGAAAAATTTAAGAATTTAACCTTTTCTTCCAAAAAAAGGCAGATCTCCCTGTCTCCAGCGCTTTTCTGACACTGGAGCTGATATGTGATGAAAAAGTCAAAATGTTAACCATTGCTTCCAAAAAAGGCTTATCTCCCCGTTTCCAGCTGTTTAGTGACATTTGGGATGATGTGTGATGAAAAATTCAAGAATTTAACCTTTTCTTCCAAAAAAAGGCAGATCTCCCTGTCTCCAGCGCTTTTCTGACACTGGAGCTGATATGTGATGAAAAAGTCAAAATGTTAACCATTGCTTCCAAAAAAGGCTTATCTCCCCGTTTCCAGCTGTTTAGTGACATTTGGGATTATGTGTGATGAAAAATTCAAGAATTTAACCATTTCTTCCAAAAAAGGCTTATCTCCCTGTTTCCAGCGCTTTTCTGACACTTGGGCTGACATGTGATGAAAAAGTCAGAAATCTTAATCAATGCTTCCAAAAAAGGCTTATCTCCCCGTTTCCAGCTGTTTAGTGACATTTGGGATGATGTTTGATGAAAAATTCAAGAATTTATCCATTTCTTCCAAAAAAGGCATATCTCCCTGTTTCCAGCGCTTTTCTGACACTGGAGCTGATATGTGATGAAAAAGTCAGAAATCTTAATCAATGCTTCCAAAAAAGGCTTATCTCCCCGTTTCCAGCTGTTTAGTGACATTTGGGATGATGTTTGATGAAAAATTCAAGAATTTATCCATTTCTTCCAAAAAAGGCATATCTCCCTGTTTCCAGCGCTTTTCTGACACTGGAGCTGATATGTGATGAAAAAGTCAAAATGTTAACCATTGCTTCCAAAAAAGGCTTTTCTCCCCGTTTCCAGCTGTTTAGTGACATTTGGGATGATGTGTGATGAAAAATTCAAGAATTTAACCATTTCTTCCAAAAAAGGCTTATCTCCCTGTTTCCAGCGCTTTTCTGACACTTGGGCTGACATGTGATGAAAAAGTCAGAAATCTTAATCAATGCTTCCAAAAAAGGCTTATCTCCCCGTTTCCAGCTGTTTAGTGACATTTGGGATGATGTGTGATGAAAAATTCAAGAATTTAACCTTTTCTTCCAAAAAAAGGCAGATCTCCCTGTCTCCAGCGCTTTTCTGACACTGGAGCTGATATGTGATGAAAAAGTCAAAATGTTAACCATTGCTTCCAAAAAAGGCTTATCTCCCCGTTTCCAGCTGTTTAGTGACATTTGGGATGATGTGTGATGAAAAATTCAAGAATTTAACCATTTCTTCCAAAAAAGGCTTATCTCCCTGTTTCCAGCGCTTTTCTGACACTTGGGCTGACATGTGATGAAAAAGTCAGAAATCTTAATCAATGCTTCCAAAAAAGGCTTATCTCCCCGTTTCCAGCTGTTTAGTGACATTTGGGATGATGTGTGATGAAAAATTCAAGAATTTAACCTTTTCTTACAAAAAAGGCTTATCTCCCTGTTTCCAGCGCTTTTCTGACACTTGGGCTGACATGTGATGAAAAAGTCAGAAATCTTAATCAATGCTTCCAAAAAAGGCTTATCTCCCCGTTTCCAGCTGTTTAGTGACATTTGGGATGATGTGTGATGAAAAATTCAAGAATTTAACCAATTCTTCCAAAAAAAGGCATATCTCCCTGTTTCCAGCGCTTTTCTGACACTTGGGCTGACATGTGATGGAAAAGTCAGAAATCTTAATCAATGCTTCCAAAAAAGGCTTATCTCCCCGTTTCCAGCTGTTTAGTGACATTTGGGATGATGTGTGATGAAAAATTCAAGAATTTAACCATTTCTTCCAAAAAAGGCATATCTCCCTGTTTCCAGCGCTTTTCTGACACTGGAGCTGATATGTGATGAAAAAGTCAAAATGTTAACCATTGCTTCCAAAAAAGGCTTATCTCCCCGTTTCCAGCTGTTTAGTGACATTTGGGATGATGTGTGATGAAACATTCAAGAATTTAACCATTTCTTCCAAAAAAGGCTTATCTCCCTGTTTCCAGCGCTTTTCTGACACTTGGGCTGACATGTGATGAAAAAGTCAGAAATCTTAATCAATGCTTCCAAAAAAGGCTTATCTCCCCGTTTCCAGCTGTTTAGTGACATTTGGGATGATGTGTGATGAAAAATTCAAGAATTTAACCTTTTCTTCCAAAAAAAGGCAGATCTCCCTGTCTCCAGCGCTTTTCTGACACTGGAGCTGATATGTGATGAAAAAGTCAAAATGTTAACCATTGCTTCCAAAAAAGGCTTATCTCCCCGTTTCCAGCTGTTTAGTGACATTTGGGAAGATGTGTGATGAAAAATTCAAGAATTTAACCATTTCTTCCAAAAAAGGCTTATCTCCCTGTTTCCAGCGCTTTTCTGACACTTGGGCTGACATGTGATGAAAAAGTCAGAAATCTTAATCAATGCTTCCAAAAAAGGCTTATCTCCCCGTTTCCAGCTGTTTAGTGACATTTGGGATGATGTGTGATGAAAAATTCAAGAATTTAACCTTTTCTTACAAAAAAGGCTTATCTCCCTGTTTCCAGCGCTTTTCTGACACTTGGGCTGACATGTGATGAAAAAGTCAGAAATCTTAATCAATGCTTCCAAAAAAGGCTTATCTCCCCGTTTCCAGCTGTTTAGTGACATTTGGGATGATGTGTGATGAAAAATTCAAGAATTTAACCAATTCTTCCAAAAAAAGGCATATCTCCCTGTTTCCAGCGCTTTTCTGACACTTGGGCTGACATGTGATGGAAAAGTCAGAAATCTTAATCAATGCTTCCAAAAAAGGCTTATCTCCCCGTTTCCAGCTGTTTAGTGACATTTGGGATGATGTGTGATGAAAAATTCAAGAATTTAACCATTTCTTCCAAAAAAGGCATATCTCCCTGTTTCCAGCGCTTTTCTGACACTGGAGCTGATATGTGATGAAAAAGTCAAAATGTTAACCATTGCTTCCAAAAAAGGCTTATCTCCCCGTTTCCAGCTGTTTAGTGACATTTGGGATGATGTGTGATGAAAAATTCAAGAATTTAACCATTTCTTCCAAAAAAGGCTTATCTCCCTGTTTCCAGCGCTTTTCTGACACTTGGGCTGACATGTGATGAAAAAGTCAGAAATCTTAATCAATGCTTCCAAAAAAGGCTTATCTCCCCGTTTCCAGCTGTTTAGTGACATTTGGGATGATGTGTGATGAAAAATTCAAGAATTTAACCTTTTCTTCCAAAAAAAGACAGATCTCCCTGTCTCCAGCGCTTTTCTGACACAGGAGCTGATATGTGATGAAAAAGTCAAAATGTTAACCATTGCTTCCAAAAAAGGCTTATCTCCCCGTTTCCAGCTGTTTAGTGACATTTGGGATGATGTGTGATGAAAAATTCAAGAATTTAACCATTTCTTCCAAAAAAGGCTTATCTCCCTGTTTCCAGCGCTTTTCTGACACTTGGGCTGACATGTGATGAAAAAGTCAGAAATCTTAATCAATGCTTCCAAAAAAGGCTTATCTCCCCGTTTCCAGCTGTTTAGTGACATTTGGGATGATGTGTGATGAAAAATTTAAGAATTTAACCTTTTCTTCCAAAAAAAGGCAGATCTCCCTGTCTCCAGCGCTTTTCTGACACTGGAGCTGATATGTGATGAAAAAGTCAAAATGTTAACCATTGCTTCCAAAAAAGGCTTATCTCCCCGTTTCCAGCTGTTTAGTGACATTTGGGATGATGTGTGATGAAAAATTCAAGAATTTAACCTTTTCTTCCAAAAAAAGGCAGATCTCCCTGTCTCCAGCGCTTTTCTGACACTGGAGCTGATATGTGATGAAAAAGTCAAAATGTTAACCATTGCTTCCAAAAAAGGCTTATCTCCCCGTTTCCAGCTGTTTAGTGACATTTGGGATGATGTGTGATGAAAAATTCAAGAATTTAACCATTTCTTCCAAAAAAGGCTTATCTCCCTGTTTCCAGCGCTTTTCTGACACTTGGGCTGACATGTGATGAAAAAGTCAGAAATCTTAATCAATGCTTCCAAAAAAGGCTTATCTCCCCGTTTCCAGCTGTTTAGTGACATTTGGGATGATGTGTGATGAAAAATTCAAGAATTTAACCTTTTCTTACAAAAAAGGCTTATCTCCCTGTTTCCAGCGCTTTTCTGACACTTGGGCTGACATGTGATGAAAAAGTCAGAAATCTTAATCAATGCATCCAAAAAAGGCTTATCTCCCCGTTTCCAGCTGTTTAGTGACATTTGGGATGATGTGTGATGAAAAATTCAAGAATTTAACCAATTCTTCCAAAAAAAGGCATATCTCCCTGTTTCCAGCGCTTTTCTGACACTTGGGCTGACATGTGATGGAAAAGTCAGAAATCTTAATCAATGCTTCCAAAAAAGGCTTATCTCCCCGTTTCCAGCTGTTTAGTGACATTTGGGATGATGTGTGATGAAAAATTCAAGAATTTAACCATTTCTTCCAAAAAAGGCATATCTCCCTGTTTCCAGCGCTTTTCTGACACTGGAGCTGATATGTGATGAAAAAGTCAAAATGTTAACCATTGCTTCCAAAAAAGGCTTATCTCCCCGTTTCCAGCTGTTTA
The DNA here is from genome assembly GCF_963576545.1 of Limanda limanda. Classification (NCBI taxonomy): domain Eukaryota; kingdom Metazoa; phylum Chordata; class Actinopteri; order Pleuronectiformes; family Pleuronectidae; genus Limanda; species Limanda limanda. The sequence goes on from NW_026870513.1 coordinate 61,454, forward strand.
GTGACATTTGGGATGATGTGTGATGAAAAATTCAAGAATTTAACCATTTCTTCCAAAAAAGGCTTATCTCCCTGTTTCCAGCGCTTTTCTGACACTTGGGCTGACATGTGATGAAAAAGTCAGAAATCTTAATCAATGCTTCCAAAAAAGGCTTATCTCCCCGTTTCCAGCTGTTTAGTGACATTTGGGATGATGTGTGATGAAAAATTCAAGAATTTAACCTTTTCTTCCAAAAAAAGACAGATCTCCCTGTCTCCAGCGCTTTTCTGACACAGGAGCTGATATGTGATGAAAAAGTCAAAATGTTAACCATTGCTTCCAAAAAAGGCTTATCTCCCCGTTTCCAGCTGTTTAGTGACATTTGGGATGATGTGTGATGAAAAATTCAAGAATTTAACCATTTCTTCCAAAAAAGGCTTATCTCCCTGTTTCCAGCGCTTTTCTGACACTTGGGCTGACATGTGATGAAAAAGTCAGAAATCTTAATCAATGCTTCCAAAAAAGGCTTATCTCCCCGTTTCCAGCTGTTTAGTGACATTTGGGATGATGTGTGATGAAAAATTCAAGAATTTAACCATTTCTTCCAAAAAAGGTTTATCTCCCTGTTTCCAGCGCTTTTCTGACACTTGGGCTGACATGTGATGAAAAAGTCAGAAATCTTAATCAATGCTTCCAAAAAAGGCTTATCTCCCCGTTTCCAGCTGTTTAGTGACATTTGGGATGATGTGTGATGAAAAATTTAAGAATTTAACCTTTTCTTCCAAAAAAAGGCAGATCTCCCTGTCTCCAGCGCTTTTCTGACACTGGAGCTGATATGTGATGAAAAAGTCAGAAATCTTAATCAATGCTTCCAAAAAAGGCTTATCTCCCCGTTTCCAGCTGTTTAGTGACATTTGGGATGATGTGTGATGAAAAATTTAAGAATTTAACCTTTTCTTCCAAAAAAAGGCAGATCTCCCTGTCTCCAGCGCTTTTCTGACACTGGAGCTGATATGTGATGAAAAAGTCAAAATGTTAACCATTGCTTCCAAAAAAGGCTTATCTCCCCGTTTCCAGCTGTTTAGTGACATTTGGGATGATGTGTGATGAAAAATTCAAGAATTTAACCTTTTCTTCCAAAAAAAGGCAGATCTCCCTGTCTCCAGCGCTTTTCTGACACTGGAGCTGATATGTGATGAAAAAGTCAAAATGTTAACCATTGCTTCCAAAAAAGGCTTATCTCCCCGTTTCCAGCTGTTTAGTGACATTTGGGATGATGTGTGATGAAAAATTCAAGAATTTAACCATTTCTTCCAAAAAAGGCTTATCTCCCTGTTTCCAGCGCTTTTCTGACACTTGGGCTGACATGTGATGAAAAAGTCAGAAATCTTAATCAATGCTTCCAAAAAAGGCTTATCTCCCCGTTTCCAGCTGTTTAGTGACATTTGGGATGATGTGTGATGAAATATTTAAGAATTTAACCTTTTCTTCCAAAAAAAGGCAGATCTCCCTGTCTCCAGCGCTTTTCTGACACTGGAGCTGATATGTGATGAAAAAGTCAAAATGTTAACCATTGCTTCCAAAAAAGGCTTATCTCCCCGTTTCCAGCTGTTTAGTGACATTTGGGATGATGTGTGATGAAAAATTCAAGAATTTAACCATTTCTTCCAAAAAAGGCTTATCTCCCTGTTTCCAGCGCTTTTCTGACACTTGGGATGACATGTGATGAAAAAGTCAGAAATCTTAATCAATGCTTCCAAAAAAGGCTTATCTCCCCGTTTCCACCTGTTTAGTGACATTTGGGATGATGTGTGATGAAAAATTCAAGAATTTAACCTTTTCTTCCAAAAAAAGGCAGATCTCCCTGTCTCCAGCGCTTTTCTGACACTGGAGCTGATATGTGATGAAAAAGTCAAAATGTTAACCATTGCTTCCAAAAAAGGCTTATCTCCCCGTTTCCAGCTGTTTAGTGACATTTGGGATGATGTGTGATGAAAAATTCAAGAATTTAACCATTTCTTCCAAAAAAGGCTTATCTCCCTGTTTCCAGCGCTTTTCTGACACTTGGGCTGACATGTGATGAAAAAGTCAGAAATCTTAATCAATGCTTCCAAAAAAGGCTTATCTCCCCGTTTCCAGCTGTTTAGTGACATTTGGGATGATGTGTGATGAAAAATTCAAGAATTTAACCTTTTCTTCCAAAAAAAGGCAGATCTCCCTGTCTCCAGCGCTTTTCTGACACTGGAGCTGATATGTGATGAAAAAGTCAAAATGTTAACCATTGCTTCCAAAAAAGGCTTATCTCCCCTTTTCCAGCTGTTTAGTGACATTTGGGATGATGTGTGATGAAAAATTCAAGAATTTAACCATTTCTTCCAAAAAAGGCTTATCTCCCTGTTTCCAGCGCTTTTCTGACACTTGGGCTGACATGTGATGAAAAAGTCAGAAATCTTAATCAATGCTTCCAAAAAAGGCTTATCTCCCCGTTTCCAGCTGTTTAGTGACATTTGGGATGATGTGTGATGAAAAATTCAAGAATTTAACCTTTTCTTACAAAAAAGGCTTATCTCCCTGTTTCCAGCGCTTTTCTGACACTTGGGCTGACATGTGATGAAAAAGTCAGAAATCTTAATCAATGCTTCCAAAAAAGGCTTATCTCCCCGTTTCCAGCTGTTTAGTGACATTTGGGATGATGTGTGATGAAAAATTCAAGAATTTAACCAATTCTTCCAAAAAAAGGCATATCTCCCTGTTTCCAGCGCTTTTCTGACACTTGGGCTGACATGTGATGGAAAAGTCAGAAATCTTAATCAATGCTTCCAAAAAAGGCTTATCTCCCCGTTTCCAGCTGTTTAGTGACATTTGGGATGATGTGTGATGAAAAATTCAAGAATTTATCCATTTCTTCCAAAAAAGGCATATCTCCCTGTTTCCAGCGCTTTTCTGACACTTGGGCTGACATGTGATGAAAAAGTCAGAAATCTTAATCAATGCTTCAAAAAAGGCTTATCTCCCCGTTTCCAGCTGTTTAGTGACATTTGGGATGATGTGTGATTGAAATATTCAAGAATTTAACCATTTCTTCCAAAAAAAGGCATATCTCCCTGTTTCAGCGCTTTTTTGACACTGGAGCTGATATGTGATGAAAAAATCAAATGTTAACCATTGCTTCCAAAAAAGGCTTATCTCCCCGTTTCCAGCTGTTTTAGTGACATTTTGGGATGATGTTTGATGAAAAATTCAAGAATTTAACCATTTCTTCCAAAAAAAGGCATATC